>NW_015541011.1:512757-513889 GCF_001515605.1 Sinocyclocheilus anshuiensis | reverse complement strand
TGCAGCCAGCCTCTAGCGGCCAGTTGACGAATTACAGTTTAAGTCACTTCCGTGTTGGCTTCACGAGAGAGCCGCGGGAGGTTGCCACTTGGGATGCACAGAAAATATAGGCTACGTATAATAATAATAATAATAATATATATGGCGCGTCGCGCCCCGCCCGGCAGTGTTCAGCGCGCATGTTTCAATCTCCTCGTCACAGCGCGGTTTGACGCTCCGCTCAGTATTCCGATCTATGAATGTGCATTCCGCTCATGTACCGCTCATGCTCATCGGAAAAGCAAAGTCCGCCCAAATAACGCGCTGAATTTCTATGCAGTATAGGCCTACTTGTTCCGGTTTGCAGTAGTGCTACTGTGTTGTGTCACTACCCGAAATTGCCGTAAATTGTTTCGTCATACAGACAGGAAAGTAGACGCATTTCCGCGCATGCGCAGTTCAAATCGTGTTTCCGGTACGGATCGAGTAGTGACATGCTGTAACATGGTGTAGGCTAGTTCAGCTGTACTGGGCAACGCTGCTAAAATGCTACCTTCAGTGACGCTATGCTATGCTCTGCTCATATGCTCTGATAATAATAGCTTTGTAGGACTATACATTATTTGGATAATGTCAAAAAAACAAAAACAACAACAACTTATATCTGATTCTGTTACTGATATTTAATATTAAGGTAACACTTTTCAATAAGGTTCCATAAGTTAAATGTTAATGTATTAACTATCATGAACAAACAATGATACATTTATTACAGTATTTATTAATATTTCTTAATGTTAGTTAATGAGAATACAGTTATTCACTGTTAGTTCATGTTAATTCAGAGTGCATTAACTGTTAACAAGCACAACTGTTGATTTTAATAATGCATTAGTAAATGTTGAAACAAACTGAGAAATGTTTCTTTTTAGTTAAAACAGATGTTGTCAAAGTTTTCCTTTGGGGACATAATTTGAAGTTGAAAAAAGATAATAAATTGCAATATATCGCAGAATATCGCAATATATTTAAAATCGCAATAATATTGTATCGTGAGGCCTCTGGTGATTCCCACCCCTACTATCGGCTGATAATCACGTTGGGATGATTGATCGGCGGTCTCTAAAAAGGCCGATCTCAAAAAAACGATCTC
>NW_015541011.1:506700-511489 GCF_001515605.1 Sinocyclocheilus anshuiensis | reverse complement strand
GCTCTCCTGAAGACCGTGCGCTCATGCACACTCGCAGCGCACACACATAATGCCAGGTTCACATTATTATACTCCGTTTGCAGTGCATATGTGGTGCGTATTTTTTCCGCACTCATGTTAACGGATTAATAAAGCGAGCATACTGCACATGGTTGCTGTCCGGCAGTGCGTTCCGAGCGGTGCGTCTGCAGCAGTGGCAAAAGTAAAAAGCATTGCATAATGTGTTGCTTATATTTATTGTTTGAACATGTCTTTGAAAGATTGTATTACTGTACTGTGTAAAAGAAAAGAATTGCAATACTGAAAAACCATTTTCAGTGACAATGTTTCAATTTGAAATCAAAATAATGGATAAATGCTGTGTTTGTGGTAAACAGCCACGGATCAGTAGCGGACTCCAGTGTGAAAGCTGCTTCCCCTCTCACAAGGGTCACCTAAGAGAGGAATTCCCCCCCATTTTCAAAAATTCAGGCCCTGAATAAATGTCTAAAAATCCTGATTGGAGTATCACTATAAATGGTTATAAATGATAAAAAGAAGGCTTTAAAAAGATTGGTATCGGTGATCAGATCGGCAGATACTGCTTTCGGTGATCGGCGATCGGTGATCGGCCTCAAAAACCCTGATCGGAGCACCCCTAGATTTTTCCGTACATTTCTGCCATATGTACATTAACTGACAGTCACCACTGATAAGCTACTACTAAATATTGTAGAAACGTAATTTTTCTGTAAAGTTGCTTTGTAACGATTTGTATCGTGAAAAGCGCTATACAAATAAACTTGACTTGAATAGTAATTTTTAACAATATTACTGTTTTACTGTTTTTTTGGTCAAATAAATGCAGCCTTGGTGAGCATGAGTTTTTTTTTTTTTTACATAAAAAAATCTTACCAATGTACTAACATTTTAGATAAAAATTTTCTATTTAATTCAAACTTCTATACAGTAGTGCTTTTCACTGTAAATTAGTAAAATCAACACTAATTTACAATTAGCAGCATCTTTCTATTACTGAATAAGAGAGAAAAAAATGCTAAATTTCTTTGAGGTGACAACCTATATAAAATCAAATTACATCAAACATCCTAAATCTCTTCTAAATTGATTCATTTGCAATGCAGTTTGGTGTTGCTTAGTGATGCCGAAATGACACACTTCACCTTTAAACCAACAAAGCATAGACAAAATCAGTCTCTACCTGAATATCATGTGTGAAAAGCTGCAAAAACACCAAGCTATACGAGTAAGAACAGATCAATCTGTGCTAGTATTCCATCAATAAAAAAGAGAGTGAGTCACTGACTGAGAAGCAGGTGATTGTGAGTCATACTTTCACTGCCGATCTCTTTCTGTGGTTTTAACTGCCATAATCCCCCTGATCCCCGCCATATCATCTCGCAGAATTTGTCAGAAGACAACAGCCAAGTTGCATCTCACCTGTCTGTCCTGCCCTCAGGCATCCAGACCAAAATGCTTAGCAGCTTATCCACCACAAAGTGGATAGCAGTGTACTGGTTTCACTGGGTAGATGAAGTCAAGATTATGTGACAGATAACATATTGTCAGAAAACATGTAAAAAAAAAAATGTATCTGAATTTTGTTTTTGTTTTTAAATGTATCATATTTTCACAAGCTGCATCGTTGTATAAGTCACATTTTATTATTACATTCAGAAATAATGTAAAATACAAGTAATTAAAACGAAACATTTACAAACATTAAATACTAAATCCTTTCAATTTAACGGTATTCCACGTAAGCCCGTTTCCGCCATGAAATAATACAATTAAAAAGATAACTTTTTATCTCACAATTCTGACTTTTTTCCTTGCAATTTTTGAGAAAAAAATTCCAGAAACAAGAGATATAAACTCACAATTCAGATTTTTCTCTCTGAATTCTGAGTTTACATTTCAGATTTTGTTTCCACCACAGAATTAAAAAAAAGGTAAGTGCGATTTTTTTAATCTCACAATTCTGGCTTTTCTTCTCATAAACACACAATTCTGCATTTATCCCTCAATTTTTTTTTATTTTAATTTTTTAGACATTTACAGACAGAGTTGGGAGAAAGAAAGACAAAACTGAGAGAAAAAAAAAGTTGCAATTACCTTTTTTATTTTTATTTTTTATTTTTTTAATTGGTGGAAATTGGCCGAAACCGAAAACAACAATCGACATTTGCACAAACCGTGCTTGTATTGCGTGCTTGACATTAATTGCATTAAGTCCCTTTGCAATATAAGACACTGCATGTTTTTAGATGATAAAAAAGTTAATTATAAAATGTTAATTATGTTAATAATAACAGTGGAGGAAAGAGTCTGAAGGTGAAGGAATCAACTCCAAAAAGCATAGGACTGAAGTCACTGATGCACATCCACTCTGTACACCTGCATTGTGGGAAATGTATTCACCAGGGCTAAAAATAGAGCAGGACTGGTATTAGGGCCTGACATCACATTAACAATAGGTATGGACCTGCTATCCTGAACGGAATGATCTACTGTTATTGAATTTCAATTTAGCACTACCTTGTGGATCATTGTTTAACATTGTTCGTGAACAGAAAGAGCTTGTCTGGCATGCTGTGCCTTGTGGGGAATGTAATGTGCTCTGTGCTGCCGCCTCCACATCAGACGTGATTTAAAACGAGAGGAAGATTGGTGAACGTCGAAAACTATACTGAGGTATGGAAATGTTGTCGTCTAACCAGGTGAAATTATGAAATGAAATATCCACAGTCTGGATCGTATGAATCATTCCCTGCACACTTGAAAAAGCAAAATGAGGGTGAAATTGTTTTCTGAATGAAACGAGGTGTGGGAAGAAAAAAAAATGGCCACTGTTTCCAACTTTCTGAAAGCAGGAAAGTTGCTTTTCCATCTGATTCTCTCTGCTGAATAACCTCCCATGATTTATGAAGCTTGAACAGAAAGCCTGAGGTTGTCCATCATTCTTTTTCTGCCCTAAATGAAGGAGCAGAAGAGATTGGTGGTGTGTCTGGCTATGGAAACAGATTTTTTTTTTCTCCCCAGCAGTGCTCTACTACAGCCCTGGGGAGCATTATTTAGAGTGCCATGCCGGGCCAATAGCACTTTAGCCACTGTTGAAACAATCCCCCGCAGACTGCCATTCTCCAGCCATATGGCACACCTCTGCTTCTGCTTAACACACAAATGCACATCTCACAAGCGCTACCACTGGCTTCACTGGAAGCCGTTTTACCCCACTCATCATGATGCTACTCTAGTGAAAACCTGCTGTGGATTTCAGGATGGACAAAAAGGGCTTTCAGACAAAGTAAAAGCAGAGACGCGTATCTTTTAGATCAACATCACAGCTTTCAATCTGCTGAATTTGAATACCGAATCTATTTGGCAGCTGAAAGCATTATCAAATTAGCCAGAAAATATAGAAGGGTGGGGAGAAGTCGAATTTTACAACTGACAGGTTTGCCAATTCCACAGCAAAAAAAAAAAAAAAAAGGATTTAAAAAATCTGGATTAAAACGTGTGCAAGATTCTTTGTTTGCATGTTGGCTTCATATGGTTTTGAAAAATGTTTGTATCATTTGAAAGTTTCAATTTAATGACTATATATATCTATATACTATATAATATATCCTGTGGTTTAACATCAAGTATAAAGAAATCACATATTTTTGTTTACACCTTGAAAACGTACACTGCGGTTCAAAAGATTTGGGTCAGTAAGATTTTTATAATGTTTTTGAAATAAGTCTGTCATGCTCACCATGGCAGCATTTCCTTAAAAACACAGTACAAATTGTCAAATATTATTAAAATTTCAAATAACTGCTTTTTATTTTAACATATTTTGTATACATGTATGTATGTATGTAATGTATGATTAAACTTATTCCTGTGATGGCAAAGCAAAGTTTTCAAAAGCCATTACTCCAGTCCTCAGTGTCACATGATCTTTCAGAAATCATTCTAATATGCTGATTTGGTGCTCAAGAAACATTTCTTATTTTGTTGAAAACAGTTTTGCTGCTTAATATTTTCATGCAAAACCGTGTTTTTTTGTTTTGTTTTGTTTTTTCAAGATTCTTTGATGATTCTTTGATGTCTTTACTGTCACTTTGATCCATTTAATGTGACCTTTCTGAATAAAAGTATTGATATCTTTAAAAAGAAATATATATTATTCATGAATAAATATGCTTACATTTGAGATAGCTGCACCACATATTTTATAACATGAACTGACCCTCCCTTGCCATTAAAAATAAATAAAATTATCTGAGATTGAAACTAAATGTTAATGAAATGAAAAATAGAGCATGAACACATTGCATTGATTTTGTGTTTTAGGGTTGCAGGAATATGTAAACATAACATAAAAATGTATTGGATTTTTTTTTCTTCCTTACAGTGTGTATGTGTGCAAAACAATCTTGAACCAGAGGGCATTTCCTGTAGATGGATGAGGACTTAGCCAAATATTAGAGGCACTGTAATAAAGTATATGTCAGTAAAGAAGACTAAACATGAGAGAAACAATTATAAGCTTATGAATTTTTTATAAAAATAAATTGTTTTTTGGCTGCAGCCAGAGTCTCAAAGGCCCTGGACTTAATGCACCTCAACACCTCAAGGGAGCCACGGATTAGATGCATTACACAAATTAACATTTTAACAACACATCATCTACCACCTCTAGGCCTGACTCTGCCACAGCAGAACTACCACACACACACACACACACACACACACACACACACACACAAACACACACACACACACATAGCCCTGCTGA
>NW_015541011.1:498275-506249 GCF_001515605.1 Sinocyclocheilus anshuiensis | reverse complement strand
CGAAATACCACACACACACACACACACACACACACACACACACACACAAACACACACACACACACACATAGCCCTGCTGAACCAAAAAGGCACAAGCTGTACTTTCCTAATTCCTCATGACTCCTTTCTGATAAGTTTATTCTGTTAAAGGGGTGGTTGATTGCGATTTCACTTTTTTAACATTAGTTAGTGTGTAATGTTGCTGTTGCTGCACTGAAAGTTCAATGCAAACGGAAATATCGTCTTTTAAAATTCTGGCGGTTTGTGCGTTCACACCGCCGCCGTCGAGAGCGTCAAATTGCTCTGGCCGCCCTGCCAACAACGCTGTAGAAAGATTCGTGGACGCTCTGACGTAGATCGAATGCTTATCTTGTATTTAAAGGGGTCGCAAAGCAAACACGCTTGTTGATCTTGTGCAGACTGACCACAAGGAGGGTAACGTTAAGTTAACCTCATTAAATATTGTGGTGGACAAAGTATTAAGATCCTTTACCTCATAATGTATAAAGCACTACACTGTAAAAATACTCTGATACAAGTAAAAGTCCTGCATTGAAAATGTTACTTAAGTAAGTATAATCAGGTATAAACATTACTTAATGTAAGTATAATCAGGAAAATTGATTTAAAGGTGTAAAAGTGAACTGTGACTATTATACTATTATTTATTATATCATTAGATTATTATTCCTATAACGTTAATGTACATCAGCAACTCACCAGGAACACCAACAATCTCAGACACCTTGGTCCACGCATCATTTTTTTTTTATTTATGTCCCTGTACGCAAACAGGGACACTTCATAGATTATTGGGAAACCCGCCACAGCAATAATCAACCTCTCCTCCATTTTGCTTGGGAACTAATGTGGTCGGAACCAAAGTTTACAGGACTGCGTTCTCTGGAATCCTCTCAAGTGGTGGACTTCTACATTCCGATTGGTTGCCGCCGAACCGCGTCATAGCTCATTACCATAAAGTTGACCTGATTTCAACTCTCCTCGACGCCCTCAACGTCCAAGTCGCGCCGCGCCGCTGCTCGACGCCGGCTCACATTGAAAATGTGTGTTTTTTTGTTGACATCAACATGAAACGGCTTGGAATTCGTTTTAAAAACAACTCGTTTCAATGATTCAGAGTCGACTCGTTCTTTTGAGAGACAATAACGTTATACATGACGCACTTTCAGATTGAAAACTTTGCAGGACGTTTTCATTCACTTAGAGCTGTGTTACATACTGCATGAAAGGTCATTTTCAAATATCAATAATAGAGGCACTTTAATAAATTATCCAAATATCACATTAAATAAGTTATTTCATCAATAAATACCATTATTGGGGCGTTTAAAGACCCAGTGTGTTATTTTTATTTATTTAGCATGATATAAAATAAATAAAATAAAAACAAGAAAATACAAATATATACTACAACCCATGAAGGCTTATTAATTCATATGTGCCTCTCTCTCTCTCAATCTGAACAGCGTGAACAGCACAAACCACATGGAATCTGATTTTTTCTATTCTGATTTGAGCCACTTTAACATGTGTTCTAAATCAGATACAAGACTGATGTTTAATATAATGGTTAATGGTAATTCTTTGGATAATGGTAGTTCTTTAGTCAAAAAATAGGAAGACGTATGGAAGTTGGTGGAAGGACAGTGAGGTGTTAGAACCTATAAGAATTACAGTGACAGCAAAAAAAAAATGTGTTGGATCATAACTACTAAAATTACATTTCTTTCTACTTGTTCTCGTCTTCACCATCCTTATAGCTTATACACACATTTGCTGGCTTCCATGACACATCACCTTCCTTATTGTGTGACATCTTTGTTATTGTTCTTTTGCACATGTGGGTCAGTTCAGGACCCGTGACTAGTTCAGACTACATTTTTTTTAAATGATATGAATAGTCAAAAAAACAAAACAACAACAAATCTGAGCAATAAATCAGAACGGAGCACTAATCTTGCAGTGTGAACATAGCCTATATCTACAGATGATTTCAGAGAGCCGCTCATCACAGGGCCCAGGACAACAACGCTTCTCCAAAAACATATCAACCTGATGTCACCAACACAAACATATAAAAGCCAGAGAGACACAGCCTGTACTCCAATTGGCTGGTTTTCTGCTCGTACGACTCTTTTATTTTTATTTTTTTACTTTTTACAGAGCCTATGGCTGTCACAGAGACAGGTGTAATTTCTCAGGGCACCTATTTCAGTGATATCTGTCAGGTAGTAGGGACAATTTATGTGTGGTATTTTAAAGAAGTCCCTTACTGGACCTTTAATATCACCTTCTCCTACACACAAACACCCACAGCAACATTTATTCAGAACACACATATTTTCCTAATGTCTTTTTCAAAAGACTAGAGAGATAAAAGCATAACCTCTCATGAATTGCACACCAGTTCCTAGAAATAAATGCATCTGTGTTCTCAGCTTTAAATTACATACAGAAGAAATGTGATATAAAATGTATATCATTATATATTTCCATAGCAGAGTCCTGCAAAACTGTGTGTGTGTGTGTGAGTGTGTGTGTGTATTTATATAAAACGTAATTAAAAATAATACTAATATTTAAATTAATTTAAGTATTATAATTAAAATATACATTATAATATTAAACAATTATTCAGTTTTCCAACAAATATGTTGTAATTCACAATCAATTGTTATTTGTTCATTCTTTAATTTAAATGAGTGAAATATTTTTCTATTCAAACTATTTATTCAGAAGCATATATTCAGTGGTGCACGAAATGCGACGACAATGTAAGTGTCATTGCATTTTAATGCTTTTGTTAGCCTATCCAGTTGAACCCACTAGATGTGGCGCTGCTACGTTGTTCATTCAATATATAGTGGAAAACGAGAGCATCAGTGTGGCGAATATGTTGTTTACGGTTGTTTAAACTGAAACCAAGCCGTTCACATAGTACACATATTTATCAAATTTTCTAGAGGGACATCTATCAGTGTTGCACTCGCGTCTCGCACAAGAGAGCGGCATGTTTAGAAAGCCATGTAAAATTAATGTAAGTTCAACTTTTTAAAAACATGTCTAAAGACGTTATTGCGGTTTTTCCTTATCCCACTGTATCTCATGTTTTTAAATGAAGAAAGTAGCCTACTCTTTGTGATTGGTTTTCGGTCCTTTGTATTAAACTATACATACATGCATGGGGCTGTTTTCTTTTCTAATTGTTTAAGCAACTTTATTAATTATAAATGATTTATAAACATTATTTTAAACATTATGCACTTTTTTTCAAATTCGTGTTATTTTATTACGCTTTGAAGAAACGTGCATAATATTTTGCTCGATGCGCCCTCTCGTGGCCTCAGGAGAGAAGCCAAAAGCTTTTTTCCCCCTAACTGAAATTATGCCTATTAAATTTGAATATAATTCGAATTTTGATAATATTTAAGTGGAAAATTCGAATTTAGTTTTTCAGTCATTTTGACAGCCCTAGAAAGAAAGAAAGAAAGGTTAGAGACATAGACAAAAGCAGAGAGGATTTTTTTGTGGCAAAAGGGCTTCCAATTTTCCCCGTGGATGAAATTTAGCCACACAAATCACAAAGGTGGAGTACAGTACATCCGCTGACACACTATAACTGAGAACAACATGGATTATGATATTTATGTCGGTCTATTCACCTTCACGTGTCAGCATATTTACTCTCACCTGAAACATAATATTTCACGAGAGCACAGAAGAGCAATGTCCTCTTAAGGACACATCACCTCCAGACAAGTGGAAATAATAATTTTTTTTCTTTTTTTATATATTTTCATACACTCAAAATGCTTCACAGGTCAGAATATAAAATCAATATATATGACTTCAGAAAACACAGTGGACCAACACCAGCAGATGACATGGCAGCCCAAATCATCACTGACTGTGGAAACTTCACACTGGACTTCAAGCAACATGGTTTCTGTGCCTCTCCACTCTTCCTCCAGAGTCCAGACTCTGGGACCTTGATTTCCAAATGAAATGCAAAATTTACTTTCATCTGAAAAGAGGACTTTGGTCCACTGTGTTTTCTGAAGTCCACAGTCAACGCAGCCATCTACCAGGAAATTTTAGAGCACTTCATGCTTCCTTCTGCTGACAAGCTTTATGGAGATGCTGATTTAATTTTCCAGCAGGATTTGGCACCTGTCCACACTGCCAAAGGTACCAAAAGCTGGTTCAATGACCATGGTGTTACTGTGCTTGATTGGCCTGCAAACTCGCCTGACCTGAACCCCATAGAGAATCTATGGGGTTTTGTCAAGAGGAAGATGAGAGACACCAGACCCAACAATGCAGATGACCTGAAGGCCGCTATCAAAGCAACCTGGGCTTCCATTACACCTGAGCAGTGCCACAGGCTTAAAAAAATACCGGCATGTAATTACATCCATAACTTACACAGTTGACCCTACTCTTTATATTTTGTTCCATTTGTACACGGAATTCGGATATTCCGAGATTCTTCATTATCTAAGCAGAAGTCATTGCGCCGTCCCAGCGGCTTCCGGCATCCCTCCACCTCCCCATCTCCTCCTCTATTTTGTGTTATTCTCCTTCTATGTACTACCACAATGGGGAGTTGAACTCAGAGCTCAAGCCGAGCCTCGGGTTCGAACCTCTGTTGAGGACAGCAAGCCAAGTTCGTTTACCATTAACCATCAGGACTGGATGGGCAGGCGAACTCGTGAAACGCCCTCAAGCTGCGGTTTAGAATTGGAAACTTAACAACCACAACAACCCTGACTTCAGGATCCAAAATGGCTTATCAGCGCATCAACACTAAGTGAAACAGTAGTAATAAATCTATCTATGGACATGATATGTCAGCATTATCTGTGCAAATACAAATTTATGTGTTTTTATCAACAGATATTGCTAACAATGGACGCGACTTGTGTACTCGAACGTGGACAACTCGGGTGAGATGTCATTCCAAACTCCGACATCTGACTTCCCAGGTAAATAGAAAGTAGCATACACAGTAAGTACATTATACCACACTTTAATTTTTTCTTTGGTTTGTCTCTCTTTTGATTTAATGACAGCAAGATTCAAGCTGCATGAACTAAAGTTTGTGTCAGTCATGTGATCAAGTTGTCCAAATTGATTTGAGACAATCCAAAGAGCATCTTAATCTTCAATGGAAGAACATCTGACAACCTGGACAAACAGTTACATGATCAATGTCATAAATTGACCTGTATGAAAAACAGCGCAGACCCTGAATTTTCCAGTTTACATCACAACTGACTTTTTATTTTTTCAATTTAAAAAAATCCCATATTTTCAATGTGGTCTGGACTTTTGGACATCCAAATTCAACTGACAAGCACTCATAGATCTCTGCAGACAGGTACTGTCACAGATTTTTTGCAGTGATGAAACAGCACAAAGCACAAACCTCTCTGGGTCATTTTGAACCACTAAAAGCAGAAGAAAAAGAGATCTTTACTTGGACAGGTCCATAAGGGAAATATCCAGCCTAGCTATACAGAGAGTGAGAGCACACTCACGGTTTGATGGATGGATGGATGCAAAAACAAATATGTTGATGTGGGTACATATGAATCAGGCGGTTTGCAGTGTTGTTCTGTTGTCTGATCAGACTGAAGAGCAGAGCTAAACCGCCAGAGTGATCTGAGGACAAATCAAGCCTTGATCTGACTGAATTGGAAGGAAGAGGGAGAGAGGAGTGAGGAGGACACTAGGGTTAGGCCGATAGACGATGCCATCGTCCATCGCCGATGGCTGATAGACATCACGATGTTGAGTAACCCGCCCCCCCCATTCCCCCCGCATCCCAATACCGTGTCCGGAAAGAAAATGACGTGTAGGCAGAACCCCTAAAGGGAATAAATACGAGATGGGAGGAAAATATATATTTCAATATTTTTCCTCGCAGTTATATAATTGGGTAATTATACTACATATATATTTCAGCATCAGGGAGCCGCTATTATACCTGGCATTGAAACTGGCATCGTGCTTTTGAATGCACAATCGCTTTTAGTTTCACTTTCACTTTCGAGATTCGCGATAGTGTAACGGAGGCCAGCGGTAGGTGCTGTGCAGGTAAAACCTCACTCCCCTGATCTCAAGAGACGCACTAGCCGACTGACGCTAGAGGCTGCAGTCTTTAGCCTCCTTGTTAGTGCGTCCGCCTCCCATGCCGGAGACCCGGGTCCGAGACCCACTCGGAACGAGGACGAGGTGTGGCGGTGAGGACCCGGGACAGAGGGGTTACAATCGCACATACTTTGTTTATACTATGGAGCGGCAGTACTTGCCACACATTTTACAAGATTATATGTTAGTCAGTGGTAGGCCTACTGAGGATCTGCAAATCATTCGCCATCATCCTCAGTCATCTCTCCTTACTCTGTTTATGTGGTAAGTGAAATTTTATGTACTGTAGGATGTAACAGGCAACCGTTACACTGTGTCTACACCAGACGCGACAGTTGTCATGTCGCGCCGCGTCGCATCAGCTATAGTTTGTCTACACTGGACGTGACAAAGCGTCATAAATAGAACGAGGCAGCAGTTTACTGTCGGGGATTTGTCGTGTCGTGCCGCATCCAGTGTAGACAGCATCACTGATTATAATGAGTTCTACAGACTGATCTATATATAATACATCTCTATTATAGATCAGTGGTTCTATAGTATTTTGTCGCGCCGCACCACTCGCGTCCGGTGTAGACACGGTGTTAGGAATCCTGTTTTCCCTTATAAGGATTCACGCTTCCGGCACACCCCCTAACTCTTTATGACTGGATTCTGCATTTCCAGCTACATTTTCCCACATGGAAATCATAAGGTCCTACAAAACCTGCAATATGAACTCACTAGACCATAATAATACAAGCTAATCTAACCACATGAACTTTAGCTCTATACTCTTACCTGTATTGTCTTGTTTGTTTCTATTTTTATTTCTCATAAGAAATTTTTGAAAAATATGAGACGAAGATTAAACCCCAATATAGAAGTATGTTATACGTATGTAGACATCCTGAAAAATCTGAAGCAGGATTCTGAGACACAGGCGGAGTGTGTGCTACTTCAGCAAAGCAGCTGGAGATAATCATCTACCTTTGTTGACTTGAAAAGGCAAGTTCCGCTTTTTACATGCCCAATCAGCACCGGCTAATTTCACCCCCCACAGGAGAGGCTCACGTTCGCTTTGAGCTGCCCCCTTCGGGTCTCCAAGCACCTTGTGAGATGTTAAAGAAGCCACTCAAGCACATAAATACAGCCAACAAACCATGTCAAATTGTTTACTTCAGTAGAGCCTATTTCCTTTCACCAGCTACAGAGCGACGACACATGCTCACTGAGAACAAATTCATATTTTCCTTTTCTCATCAATAGGTTGTTTGCACATGACGTCATTGCTGTGGCACGAAATGCAGCTGGAGGGCAGGAAGTGATTTTTCTATATAGGAATCGCAAGCAGAAACTCGAAATGCCTATGTTTTGCATTGTGTATGGATGAACAAATCGGTCAAACCGAGAAACCATAAGGAGCTTTATTCATGTACAAAAATTTGTTGTTCATAAGGGGGGGAGGCAAGAAACTGACGCAGGAAAACGTGGCTTTTAAACCTGCATCTGCGGTTGGGAAGAGCCGAGTCGGATAATGCTCGTGTGTGCAAATGGTTAATATAAGATATAATGATTAGTGCTGTCAAACGATTAAGCGCATCCAAAATAAAAGTTTTTGTTTAAATAATATATGTTTGTGTACTGTGTATATGTATTATGTATATATAAATACACACACATGCATGTATATATTTAAGAAAAATATTTTACGTTTATATATTAAATCTATTTATATATGATATAATGTATATGAATATAAATATATACATGCAAATACATGTAAATATTTTCAAAATATATGCTGTATGTGTGTATTTA
>NW_015541011.1:487725-497627 GCF_001515605.1 Sinocyclocheilus anshuiensis | reverse complement strand
GTTAATATAAGATATAATAATATATTAAGATATTAATAAAGAAATATATAAATAGATACAGGGCTGCCAACTCTCACGCATTCAGCATGAGACAGTCAGAATTCACTCAATGCTAAACGCCACACGTAGACACGATGTAAATAAGATATTAAATGTGCAGTTTAGAGAGCTTCATTGATTATAACGGAACATTGTGAGATTGCGATAAATTGAATTGAGTGACAGCTTTTTAGTGATTATATGGAAGCACTATTAGCTCGCTTTCTAGGCTATAATGAATACAGAATTTGAATAAAAGTTTTGTTTTACGTGCTGAATATTATTTCAAATAAATGCTGTTCTTTTGAACTTTTGTAGAAGATTTTTATTAATCCAAATAGGAATTAATCAAGTATAATCAAGGCGAATCTAGCCATTAATATATCCAGTTATACTTCCATTATAATCCCATATGCCTGTGTGTAAAAACATGCCTACGTGGCAGAAAGTACAGACCTCAGATGAGAAACATCTGGAAAAAACATAAGTGGGGGCTTTCTTTAACATAACAAGACTAGAGAGGGGGGGGGGCTTTCTCTCTAGGGAGAATGGTATGCATAAAGGAACCATTCTATGTATGGAAAAACTGTATGGAATATATACCCCACGCCTCCAAATCCAAATGTATAAAAAGGAAGACACAAAGAAGTTCTGGAGATGTTCTCTGCAGAGATTCTCCGCTTTATTCTCATTGTTGAAATAAAGTGTATTTCTTCTGGCTTCAAAAACCCAAGACTGAGTGTGATTTCTAAGAGCAGAGGAAAAAGACACTACAAATGTCCCAGTGCTCAGTTCCTACAATGAATGTCAAAGGGCTCCCATGTTGTTCAGACCTCAAGGTTCTTCCAAATAGAAAGAATGATAGTAGGTTTGTAAAAACATGCAGGTGAGTAAATGATGGAAAATTAAAAAAAACAGGCAAAGCATCTTGGCTCAAGACTTTTAGGTTCCATAAGAACCAGCAAAAGGATATGAAAGGACTGACAGGAGGACTTTAAAGAGGAACAGCAACCAAGACAAGACAGAGAGGTATCAAGAGGGTATGAGTAAGAGGGTAGAGATGTAAAGGAAGGTGACCCTTTGTTCCTCTCCACTCTAATGTATTAGGAACGAGAGAACACAACCACTTCTTGAAGACTTGTGTCAGAAGAGGACACTTCAAACCTCAGCTGTCATTAGTCAAATTAAAGGTGTACAACCACACAACAAAGTCATCTCGAAATAGGAGACAGAAGAGAGCAGCACTTAAGATTAATCCCAGTCAACATGAGGAAAGAACAACGAATCAAAGACCAAGAGGTGATTTTGTTGACAGAATCGCCAAAGGCAATATAAAATAGCTGTATATTGTACTAATAATATCGGGGGCATGAGACTCCTGTTGACACGGTTCTCACGCTCTCACATCACACATCCATTTTCTCATGCAGTCCAAAGCACCCTCAGTTAAAACTGTAATAGTAAGATATTGGTGAAACAGATTTGGTAAAGGCTCCAGTGCATATTTTTGTTTGCGCTCTGGAAAGTGTCAAAAGTTTCTATTTACAACGTGTTTTTGTAGCATTGAGCAATTGTAGCCAATCACAGACATATCTCTTGTTTTCTGGAGCACCTGTGATTGGCCATTGTGTTGAAGTTAGTCAAAATTCACTCACCTCTAAACGCTGGATTTTTTTCCTGAATGCTTGCGAATCCTCTCATTGTAACTAAGTGTAACACGATGTAAATAAGAGCTTCATGATTATAAGGAAACATTGTGAGATTGCGATAAAGTGAAGTGAGTGACAGCTTTTTAGTGATTATATGGAAGCACTATTTTCTCGCTTTCTAGACTATAATCAATTAAGAATTTGAATAAAACTTTTATTTTACATGCTGCTAACAGGACCAATGGCCATACCCTGTACATGCAGCACAGTTTCAGGATATCCCGCATAACTCATTTAAATGCGGGATTCACTTTCGAAATAGCTTGTTTACAATCAGGGTTAGTTGCTTAGCCTATATCCACCGCCTCAATGGCAGGCAAGTATTTCAATTTAGTTGAAAAATCGCTCCTCTTTATAACATAAGGATCATGTCCAACATACAGTATGTTGTGATTTTCTGTTTATATCTTTCTCTTGTAATAGTGTCTAAACCAGTACAGTACGGACTTTCCTCCATCTCATCCATTGTGCTTTTCACTTCCTGCCCTCCATCTGAATTTCTCACGTCATCAGAATCATGTGATTGCAAACAAGCTATTCATCCATCCATCCTCCCATCCATCAATCTATCCATCAACCATTTGTACATTTGGGTAGATACTAAAACGCACAGTATGGACGTACCGGCAGCATATAAAACGTAAGCAGTTATGTATTTACAGCTACAGAAATTAAAAAGTGTAGTCTTGTTTAAAATGATGTAGTCCTTTGACATGAGTTGGCACCAAAAGTCACACAGAACAGAATGAAATGCAATTTTTTAATTGAAAATGCAATTGAAAACAATCTCATTAATCATACATACAATATAATCCAATGATCAATTCGATGAGTTTCATTTTATGCTTTGCACAGTCCATAGAATCAAATTTGTTGCAAATATAGAGGCAGAAATGTCAGTCTAGATGTGTGGCCCTGTTCTGTTTTATTTCATTGTGGCCTGAATTGACAGTTCAAAGTCATCTGCCGTGTATACAGCAATATGTTGTTGCTGGCAGCACCTATTAAAATGTCTGGCAGTAAATCAGCCCAGACCGTTGAACTTGGTGACAATAATTTTTATCAGACTATAAATATTGGCATCAACCGTGCTGATGAATACCGATGATCACTAAACTTGCTTATAGATGCAATAGCACATAAAAGTCATACTAAAATACGAGGTCTGACCCACCTCAGCCACTAGTATTAAAGACAGCTCTCAATGTGGATTCAATTTTTTTTTTTTTGCTATCATTACAGAGCACAAATTTGGTCATTTCTCATTTTCAGGACTGTTAATTTATGAAACTCTTTGGTTACACTTTATATTAGTGGGCCTTACTACTGTATAACATTTCATACCTACAAGACTATGGATTTAAATGGTAGTTAAATGCAAGTACTTCAAATGCATTGTACATTATTTACAATGAACTATGTATGGAACATGTATGTACAGTACATAAAAAAAATTTATGAAATGTTTATTTATTAAGGCCACCTAAAGTGAAAATTTTGATCAAATTAATTACATGATGGGCAATAAATTACATGGGAAATGCTTATCCTTTCAATCATTTTTCAACTGTTGGTCTACAATACTGTTCAAAAGTTTTGGGCCAGTAAAAGTTTTTTTTTTTTTTATTCATAAAGGATGTGTTAAATTTGACATTGTTACAAACTATTTCTATTTTAAATAAATGCTATTATTTTTAACTTTCCAGAAATCAAAGAATCCTAGACATGAATCCTGGATTATGAAATTATAAAAATGGTTTCCACAAAAATATTAAGCAGCAACTGTTTTCATATTAGAATGATTTCTGAAGACTTGAATAATGGCTGCTAAACAATGCCATCACAGGAATAAATTACATTTTAAAAATATTAAAATAGAAAACAGTTATTTTAAATTGTAATAATATTTCCCCATATTACTGTTTTACGGTGTTTTTAATTTTTAAAAAATCAGGCTTGGTTGAGCATAAAAGACTTTTCAAAAATATTACAAAATATTACCAACCCCAAACTTTTGAACAGTTATGTATGTAAACATGTATGTAAACTGGTGTATTTTCAGCATCTCACTCCATGAGCACCACCTTTTTAAGAAGCAGTCAAGTCAGGTCTCGAGACCCGTGAGATCCATTCCATTCTGTTTAGGCGAGAAAAACTGTAATAAACCATGTTCAATCTTAAAATTAATACTTTTATTAAAAAGATGCAATAACTTGATTAAGAATGCTAGTAAAGATATTGATAATGCTACAAAATATTTCTAATTCATATAACTGCTGTTCTTCAGAACTTTCCATTCATCAAAAATTATTTCTAAAGGATCATGTGACACTGAAGATTGTAATGGCTGCTGAAAATTCTGATGCATCACAGGAATAAATTACATTTTAAAAATATTAAAATAGAAAACAGTTATTTTAAATTGTAATAATATTTCCCCATATTACTGTTTTACGGTGTTTTTAATTTTTAAAAAATCAGGCTTGGTTGAGCATAAAAGACTTTTCAAAAATATTACAAAATATTACCAACCCCAAACTTTTGAACAGTTATGTATGTAAACATGTATGTAAACTGGTGTATTTTCAGCATCTCACTCCATGAGCACCACCTTTTTAAGAAGCAGTCAAGTCAGGTCTCGAGACCCGTGAGATCCATTCCATTCTGTTTAGTTCCATCCAGCTGTCATTATTAATTAATTTAATTACATACTTTCATATTTAAAACATTTCACAACATATTTCTGCCTCTTGCACAGCAATAAAACAGTGTGCATCTCTTCTTATGTAAATGTAGTATGTCGCTTTGTTTCTCAGTTAAAATGCATCTACTCAGAGCTGCTAGACACTTCATTTCCAAAACAAGTCAGGCAGAAGCAGAGATAAATTTCTGGATATAGGAGTAAACATTAATACCTCCATTCTTTGCTACTCACGCTCTCTCTCTCGCTCTCTCTCTCTGTCCTGCTGATGTAATCCTCTAGTTCAGTCATAACGTCTTCTCTACTCCAGCCAATAGCATTTTCCCTACACCATGACATGGGTAAACACCAGCCACGCTCTAGTGAGGTTGCTCTTCTTGAAACATTCAGGCCTAGCACAGATTTTAATCTTTAATATCCCGACTGTAGCTACGGTGTAGAATGATCTGCGAGCACACACTGTGACAGCAGCCAGTCTCGCATACACATCAACAAACAAAACACACATGCATGACAGCACACACTCACGTGCTTGAACTTCCTGATATGCAGCATTTACAGTGGCACTAATAAATGAGCAAAGAAAGAACCGCTCCATCCGTGAAGCATATGCCTGGTGTGTCTTCAGCTGCACTGGTGCAGTGATGACAGCGCAATACTGTGCCCGGGAACAAACTGCACTGTTGCGCTTCTGGGACAGACTGTCTCTTTTATCCAACCCATGACTCTTAACTACAATTTACTAACTGGTGGACTATTTCAGGGCTCAACAATAAATATTTTTATGCTTTGTCCTTAGTGACATTATAAAAATACATTAAAAAAAAAAAAAGAAACATAAATTAAATAGTTTTTTGCAAGATATTTGGCAAGTTTTAGAAAATATATTACTGTTTATCTTTAAGTTACTAAGTATATACATACACACTCTACCAGTCAAATGTTTGGAATAATTCAGCTTTTTAAATGTTTTTTAATGGCTTCTTCTGAAAGAAGTCTCACAAAGGCTGCATTTATTTGATAAAAAATACAGCGAAAACAGTAATATTGTGCAATTACTACAATTTAAAATAACAGTGGTTTTTTTTTCATTTGAAAATATTTTAAAATTTAATTTCTTCCTGTTGCCATTCAGAAATCATTCTAATACGCTAATTTGTGTGATAATTACCAATCATTATTGGTGCTCAGTTATTAATAATAGTTATTACAGTGTTTTTCTGGATTCTTTGATGAACAAAGTTCAATTAACTGTATTTATTTGAAAAATAAATAATTTGTAACATCATTAATGTAAAAAAACTGTCACTTTTAATCAAATTACTGCATCTTTGCTGTATAAAGGTATTAATTTATTTTTATATTTATATTAAAAAAAATCTACCACAAACGGTTTTAATGGTAGTGTATCACGGTTTCCACAAAAATATTAAGCAGAAAAATAATTGTTTTCAACATTGCTAATAATAAAATATGTTTTTGAACACAAAATTATGTTATTAGAATGTTTTACTGGTATTATGTTACTGTTTTGATTACATAAATGTTGCCTTAGTGAGCATAAGCCTTCTTTCAAAAACATGTTGAAACATATTTGTAACGTTCGGTGAGAGCAGGCAAAGGCGAGGATGTAAGTGCAAGGTTTAATTAAGAAATAGATAAACATCCACAAAAACACAGGAACAAGGCAAACAAGAAAATCCAAAACACAAGCAAGAACATCGACGGACACCACACAACTGAAACACTAGGACTAAATATACACAGGGGCTAACAAGCTTAACAAGGTAACGAGAGGGCGTGGTTAGTTGTCTAGGGAACACACGAGGATAACCATGGGAACTAACAAGGGAGCTACAAAGGCAGGGCTAACACAAGGGGAACTAACAGAGTAGACAACACAGTTACGTCACATGCAGCTGTGCGTGCATTTTGGTGGCAGAAAAACACTGGGAACAAGTGGAGGGAAACGGGTACAATCCATAGAATAATAGAAAAAAAAATTTCTTGTTGTGCCTTTGGATGTCAGAATCGGAATGCAAATAATTTTTATAGAATATTGTTGTCAAAGACGCCATTTGAAGCTAAACGCAGACGTTTAAAAAGACTATGGATGAAACCTGCTATGATTACCCTACTGTTAAAGCATACATTTGATTTAAACTATAGATCTACATAATATTCACATATGCAGTTCATAGGGGATCGTATTAGCCCTGCAGTTATAGCATGAAATAGACTACTATTTAAACCTATAACATTTACCTATTTTGTCTCACAATTCTGACTTTTTTTCCTCGCAAATGCAAGTTTATATCTTCCTAGTTCAGACTTTATAACTCAACGATTGCAATTTTGTCAATTCTGACAGGGAAAAAAGTGTGGGATATAAACTAGGGCTGAACAATTGCGATAATATAGAGGCTGCGATTACACTCGGTCACGTGACACGAGAGAGTAAAGAGGTGTGTTCGACTTGAAGATCGATCGGTGTATGACATCAAAGTACGGCGAGAGAAAGCATGGAGACGTTCGCGCTCTCTTATAGCTCTCACAGTACTTTGATGACACACACCCACTAAGCAGCGCAGCTTCAAGTCGAGCGGGGGCCAGCCGAACACAGAGGAAGCATCAAGTTGGCATGCTACAGTGTTGCCAAGTCCACGGCATGTTTACATATGTTTATTACAGTGACTTTGAATGACCTAAAGTAGTGTGGTAAAGCAACAGATTTGTTTTTATATTTCTGCAATCTACTTTAGTTTGTGTGACTTGTTACGGACTTTCATATTAATGTTTACACCAGGCTTATTTGTCAGTGCTTTATGTTGTCATAATTATTACATGCTTACAAGGTTGGAAGTTCAACAAATCAGTCAATATACTGTGATTGTAGTTGTTAAATAAAAATGTAATTCATATCAATTCACGCATCACCTAATTTCATCGTAACATATAGGCCTTGCCTACAGAAAAGAACATTTATGTTTAATCGATCTAATAGTGTGTTGGTCATACTATACAATGATTTATAGCTTGTCTTTGTTGAATAATACAGAACATAAAGAGCTTTAAAAAATAATTGCATATTAAATCGCAATCGTAATATTGGTAAAAAAAAAATCGCAATTAGATTATTTTCCAAAATCGTTCAGCCCTAATAAAAACTCATGATTCTGAGCCGAGGGGAAAAGAGAGAATGATGAGTTGATTTTTCTTATCAGAATTGTGAAATATAATCTCGGAATTGCGAGAAAAAAAGTCCGAATTTTGAAATACAAACTAAATTACCTTTTTTATTCCATGGCTTCCATAGACCGTTACTTTAAAAGTCATTTTCTGCCCTCAGATAGACTCCGCCCACAAAAAACGTCATCACTGTTTGCAAACACCAAATTGGTCTATAGGAACAGGGAAAACACTTCAACACCAACACAGGTAATATATAACAATATTAATTATACCAAACATTTGGCCATAAGGTGCATTTAGTTTTTAATTTATAATATTACCTGGAAATCAGAATTTAAAATTAACAGAACTTGCAATAACAATATTCAGCACATCTGAATATAATGTTAGTTTGGAACGCATAAAACACATGTACATGATCAACAATAAGGTCCAAAAAACACCAGCTCCTGGACCAAAACTTTTTGTTGAGCCCTGAACTTGATGTCAAATATTAAATGAAATAATTACATTTCATTAATCTATTTATGGTTCATGCAATGGCTGCACTTGTTACACAGATTCCAATGAACAATCCTGAAATGCAATCCTTCACTAACTGGCATTTCAGAACATGCTGCACAGCATTTTATTCAAGATTAGTATACGGTATCACATAAGACTGCAGGCACAGAATCCAGACACTGACCCCTTGTTGGTGACAAGTGAAGTTTGGGGGGAAAAAAGCTAAACTCACATGCTGAAAGAGAGCTATTATAAAAGAGTTTACAGACAAGCACTAAAGGAGCACATTAACCAATACAACTAAAGACTGTATATTGTCTGCTCTGAAAGCCAGCCAATGAAACGAGTCAGCATTCCCCATAAGAACAAGCCGACCAATGAAATCACCAGCATTTAATTAAAAGAATTTCAGAATGATCCTAGTAACCTGGACAGATTCCTCTCAAACAACATTAGAATTAAACTGAAAAGGACATACGACTGCCACACTAGACAGTATACTACACATAAATACTGCAAACTACACCTAAATACTGCAAACCGTTACAAACCAAACAGTTACAAGCAGTTTCGATACAAATTCTCAGAGGGGTGTAACAGAAGCATCAGCAGGGCTGAAGAGTAGCCGGCGTGGGAAAGTGAGAATGAGGTCAGGTAAAGGGGGAAAGATAAGAGAGCTTGAGGTCTTTCTACAACGTCACTTTCATCCACATTATTGGCAGGTTTCCATTACAAGCCACTGTATAGGAAAAGGTCAGTGTGAGAACAGCAGGATTCCATCTATTTATTTGCAGTGTCAGGACCATTTGTCTATTGTTACAGTGTGTGCAAAGGGACATCCACACTATTAGCCAACACATTAGTCCAGGGGGAGTCACCCTAGCAACTGTGAAGACCCCTGATACTATGCGTATTTGAGCAGTCAGCCCCTTGCTGTTGAATTAACTTTAGGAAGTGTCTCCTCCCCCTACTTTCTATTTCAATAACTCCTTTTGTCTGCAAACTTACATACTAAATATGTACTACAACTACATACTTGCATGCTGCACTAAAACACATTTGTGACGTACTGGTTCATTTTACAACTTGCTAAATACCAATACATTTAAAATAATACACTAAAATCAATCCCTATAAATGTTACAAGTGAGTTTAGACATCACAACATTGTAAAGTATGAATATTCATTTTGAGACTTAATCAAAATAATTGTAACATTTTTAATTTTATTAATGTGTATAAAGATGAATTTTAAATGTGTTATATGATGGCAAAGGTAATCTAAATTAATAATAATATCATAACAATTAGGGATGCGCCGATCCGATATTCATATCGGGTATCGGCTAACCAAGGCTTCATTTTTTGATTAAAAAAAAATACTAGAGATGCACCGATCGATCGGCCAGGGATCGGAATTGGCCGATTTTCCTCATTTTGGCTCGGATCGGTGACCGGCCGCGGCTCACTTCTTTCTGATTTCGAGCCGATCTGTTTTGTTAACAGTGGCACAGGCAATAATGTCAGCCGCGCATTCTCGCTCTCTTCTCTCCGACGACCCCTTCTCTCTCACACACGTCTCATTCTCTCCGGTTAAATAGTGCTTGTATTGAGCATTATTTTAGTCATTCCCGCAGGTTTCGCGCTTATACCAAACGCGCACGCACCACCACTGATTTATATTAGTGGATTGCACAAGCCGCGCTCAGTCTCAAACAGCTTGTGAGCCACAAATACCAAAATGAGGGGATAACTGG
>NW_015541011.1:484156-485256 GCF_001515605.1 Sinocyclocheilus anshuiensis | reverse complement strand
CTTCACTGGTATCACTGGTATCGGATCGGAATCGGTATCGGCCAATACTGAACCCTAGGTATCGGAATCGGTAAAAAAGGCGTTACATTCACATACAGCTGCATTACACACTGCATGAAAGGCAATATTCGAAATGGCATAATAGGGGCACTTATTATTAAGAAACATGTCTGGATGGTGTATGGTGTACATAAAATGTAGAGATGCACCGATCGATTGGCCAGGGATCGGAATTGGCCGATTTTCCTCATGATCGGCCCGGATCGGTGATCGGCTGGTCAGTCTCACTTCTTTCCGATTTCGAGCTGATCCGTTTTGTTACCAGCGGCACAGGCAATAACATCAGCCACGCATTCTCACTCTCTTCTCTCCGACGACCCCTTCTCTCACACACACGTCTCATTCGCTTCGGTTAAATAGTGCTTGTATTGCGCATTATTTTAGTAACTCCCGCAGGTTTCGCGCTTATACCAAAGCGTGCGCACCACCACTGATCTATATTAGTGGAGCGCACAAGCTGCGCTCAGTCTCAAACAGCTTGTGAGCCACAAATACCAAAATGAGAGGCTAACTGCGCTAAAACGTTCAAATACATACAAAATTATGTCAAAAAGCCCGTCTTGGCGAGTATCCAGTTAAACACAGTCAGTTTTGGAACGTTAAATAGGTAAAAATAGGCATGGGCCGATTAACGGTTTCAAGGTATACCGCGATTTTAAAATTTCACGGTTTATCGGCCAATACTGAACCCTAGGTATCGGAATCGGTATCGGAGGCAAAAAAGGCGGATCGGAGCATCCCTAATAACAATAATCTAAATGTACACATGCTACCAGTCAAATGTTTGGAATAATTATTGTTATTTTTTTATGTTTTTGAAAGTTTAACCAAGGCTTCATTTTTTGATTAAAAAAAAATGCTTTGGAACTTACGCGATCGGCAACCAGCCGTTTATTGTTTTATTGCAGCCGATCTCTGTTGCACAAACTTGCACAAACTTAGTTGCAATGCATATCATTTTCCAAAGGTCGTTTATGTGAAAATATGAAGTCTGTAAACGCCCGTTAACAGAGGCCAGAGACGCTGAAGACGGACGCACA
>NW_015541011.1:483238-484081 GCF_001515605.1 Sinocyclocheilus anshuiensis | reverse complement strand
GTTTCAAAACCGCTAATATTTTCCGTTATACCGTTCCTGTGGTATGCGCTGTTTTTCATGTCTCCTCAAAGACTGAAAATGTAGGAATCCCTCGGGTTGAGTGCAGTGTAGAGAGTAGCACGCCCCCTCCCCCTCCTGTTGGTGCGAGCGAGCGAGCGGTCAGTCACGTGTGTGTAGGATGGCTGAAGGAGCTTCCCCTGGAAATTACGAGATCGGCAACCGGCTGCGTTTTTTCAGAAACAAATCAAAGAAAAAATAAACAAATACTACTGTTCCAAATATTCTGTATGTTGCTCAAAATATATTGTGTTGAGTTTTTCTTTTTTTACCCAGACATTTCAAATTAACACATTTTAGAGCTGCAGCAACAATACCGTGATACCGTAAAACCGTGATATTTTTACTTAAGGTTATCATACCGTCAAAAATCTCATACCGGCCCATGCCTAGTACCACAACACATGCAAATGCATTCCAAGGTGCAACGCTTCCAGGTTGTACGTCAGAACGCCAGCTCCTGTGTCAGCAGCATCACACGCATACAGAAATCGTTGAATGAAGTCGTTATTTTTGTTTTCTTTGCACACAAAAAGTATTCTCTTAGCTTCATAACATTACGGTTGAACCACTGATGTCACATGGACAATTTTAACAATGTACACTCCTTACTACCTTTCTGGGCCTTGATTGTCATAGTTGCTGTCTATGCAGGGTCAGAAAGCTCTCGGATTTCATCTAAAATATCTTAACTTGTGTTCTGAAGATGAACGAAGGTCTTATGGGTTTGTAACGACTTGAGGGTGAGTAATTAATGACAGAATTGTCATTTTTGGGTGAACTAAC
>NW_015541011.1:476710-482257 GCF_001515605.1 Sinocyclocheilus anshuiensis | reverse complement strand
TGAAAAACTTAGTTTCATAGCTCTCTTTATTCTATTGCATTTATTTGTGCTGTTGTTAGCAATTTTTTTTTATTTGTTCTTATTTTATTACTGATTTTTTCCTTGTGTTTTTTTATGAAAATAAAACTTTGCCTTGAAGAGAAGTAGATTTTTGTTTGTATATGCTGTCAATTATAGTTCTTAGAAAAAAAAATCGGAATCGGCAAAAATCGGTATCGGCAGATCACACTAACAAAAAACCGGAAATCGGAATCAGCCAAGAAAATTGCAATCGGTGCATCTCTAAAAAATACAGTAAAAAAAAGTTTTAAATATTGCAAAATATTATTACAATTTAAAAGAACTGCTTTCTAATAGAATATATTCGAAAATGTAATTTGTGATGGCAAAACTGATCCTTCAGAAATCATTTTAATATGCTAATTTGGTGCTAAACTATTAATTAATTATTGTTCTTATTATCAAAATGTAAACAGTTTTTCCTGTATAATGATTTTTCCTGTATAATAATAATATAATATAATATAATATATACAATATAATATTATATGTTTCTAATTTAACACAATATTTGCTATTACAAATTACATTATCAGCATAAAAATATGAAAAAGTGAAAAATTTTAATATAAAATGGATGTCAAAATTTCTTAGTATTCAGTATTTACCCCTTTTGTGTAGAAATCTGTCCTTTTGTACAAAAGAGTTCTTCAAGTCATACATTTGCATATTTGATTAGTGACCTAGACATAGAGCAGATTCTTAAATATTTCTTCTTTTATTTAATATCACAACTTTAATAATTATTTTAGATTTCTTAGTTAAAGTTAGTTAAAAAAAAATAAAATAAAATAAAATAAAAAAATAACACAATTAAGTGTAAGTCCATTGGTCCTCACTGTATATTTCAAAAAGCAACATTTATTAGTGTTCATATGAAAATTTGTTAAGAAGGCCATGTGGGAGGCCTGTGATATTTTGGCTTAGAATATTTTATAGATTTTTGTCTATGCAAGACAGCATCCTCAAGCTTTTCTCACTCCTTTTGATCCATGACAGCAGTCTTAGGGTTCAAATCAGACATCTTCACTTTGAGGATTATCAACTTTTTTTCTATAAGCAACATAATTACAAGGAGACGTCTTTCATATAACCAATGCAGGGGCTTCGCTGCTGGAGCTGATAGGCAGAAAGTCATGATGAGGAAGACACATCCCACTTTTAGCCTGATCTGTTCAAAATAAAGCTCCTTAAAGGGCCAGGGATTATTATGAGTGAGATTTCTTTACTCAAGTTCTCTTCAACCTCCCACATGCACAGATATATACGCTTCACACACACGTTATAGCCATGGCAGGCTGAATCATTAAACCAGCTCACACACATACTCACACGTCATGTTTTTCAAAACACCAAGAGATTATAGAGTCATTAATTTCATTCATCATCCTCTCATAAAATGATTTCCGATGTGGAGGAGGAGGAGGCCAAAGAGAGCAGAACCAGCGGCGGTATATATCGGGGATTAAACCCATTTTAGAAACACGATGACAATCATCAGAAGCAGCTGCTGCTTGAAAAATATGGCATGAATTGCTGATAAAGGGCTCTGTGATGTCTGCTTATTTACTCTCTAAGGTAGAACAAATTGGTGGGCTTAAAGAAATGTTTTATCAGAGAGTGTGATAATGTTGACCTGTCTTATTACATCATTTGGGCTAGTTAAACTGTTCTAACCAGGCATGCTGCGATAAGTTTCAAGCATCAAACTATTTGTCTTTGTGAATGTTTAAATGTGTTGCAACTAGGCATGGGCCGATTACCGGTTTCAAGGTATACCGCGATTTGATAATTTCACAGTTTCAAAACCACTAATATTTTCCGTTATACCGTTCCTGCGGTATGCGCTGTTTTTCATGTCTCCTCAAAGACTGAAAGTGTAGGAATCCCTCAGGTTGAGTGCAGTGTAGAGTAGCACCAACCTCCTCCTGTTGGTGCGAGCGAGCGGTCAGTCACGTGTGTGTAGGATGGCTGAAGCTTCCCCTGGAACTTACATGATCGGCAACCGGTTCTGTTCTGGACTTGCACAAACTGCATTGCAATGCAATCATTTTCCAAAATGTCATTTATGTGAAAATATGAAGTCTGCAAACGCCCGTTAACAGGCCAGAGACGCTGAAGTCGGACTCAAAGAGAAAAATACTGTAGCAGGCAGATCACTCACTGTTCATGATGCACGAACTATTGGAAGAAAACCCTCAATATTGATTAGGGGGTTTATATGAATGTGTTTCTGAAGGGGAACTGACTGTCTTCAGAAACGTTTATGTGGTATTTTCTTTTCATCTCGTCTCTGTATAGTTCATATTAAAGCAGTGTTTCTGCGCAGCGCTGCTTTGTTTACAGCGGTAACCAAGGAAACGCTGTATCTGGTGTTCCAGAAGCACCTCCTGCTGTCAGAGAGTGGATCTGCGTCTCATTCAGAGCTTCTGCAGTTTGCTTCGTTCAGGCATGTAGTAGAATTTCACAAAGCTAGTCAGAACACAACATTCTGTTTTTGCTTCAAATTAGGTTATTATTAAATGATATGAAATGATTATCATGTTCCTGTGACTCAGTGGTAGAGCATTGCGTTAGCAGCGCAAAAGGTCGTGGGTTCAATTCCCAGGGAACACATATACTGGTAAAAAAAAAAATTATATCCTGAATGCACTGTAAGTCGCTTTGGATAAAAGCGTCTGCTAAATGCATAAATTTAATTAATTAATTAATTAATTACAATTATATGTATATGAATTATATAACTAAAATTAAATAACTGTAATTAAAGATGTAGGTTAAATAAAGATGTCAGTCTTTATCTTTCTTCTTTTTAGGAAACAAATCAAAGAAAAAATAAACAAATTCTACATTGCTAATATTCTGTACGTTGCTCAAAAACAAAATATATTGTGTTCAGCTGATTTTTTTTTTTTTTACCCAGTCATTTAAAAATAACACATTTAGAGCTGTAATGACAATACCATGATACCATGAAACCGTGATAATTTTTGCTTAAGGTTATCATACCATCAAAATCTCATACCGGCCCATGCCTAGTTGCAACACAATAACAGCTTTCAAAACATTGCTGTTGTTGTTGTGTTATGGGGAGTGGGATTTTGGACCAAACATATTTCATATGGACAGGGCTACCAAAAAAATAAATAAATACAAAAAAGCCAAGTGAACTTGACAGTCAGTGATCATTGTGCATTTTTGCTGTATGTATTGAGCAGAAAATTATTTTGTGACCAAAGGGAAAAGTCATATGAACGATATGGCTTATTTTATTATTTTTATTATAAAAACTAAACTTCATTATGATTTATTATTATTTTATGATTAAATAGTGCTGTCATATATTATATTGTAATTACATAAAAGTTTTTTACATTTTTTAAATAAACAAAATGCATACGGTAAATGTATATAATATAATATAATATAATATAACATAATATAATATAATATAATATAATCCTTGATTCGCGTTCTACACTGGCTTGTAGGGGTGAAACGGATCGTAGTTGATCATTTGCACGTATTTTTAAGTCTTGCCAATTTAAACATTCAAGCATTTTAAACCATTCAAGCACATGAAGAGGTGGAAAAAGAATTCAATTCGGTGCTCATGCGCTGTTTTCTGTGCGCTCACACACTCAAAGCGTGCACAGAGAGCTGCGTTTCAGACAGCGCACAAACAGAATTGATTCCTCTTTCGCGTTTCCTTGAGCTCTCAAAATACCTGTCTCGTTAAGTATTCTCATAAACAGTCAGTTATGGCTTAAGTAAACGTTAACAGTGGAGAACGAAATCAAAATGGCTGACACACAATTCTTTTTCCCTCTAAAACACAAGAACGCATCTCGAAAGCATTTTACTCCACATATTTCATGGTTAGAAAGAGCAATATGGCAATGGGTTTCAGAGATGCATCTTCAGCATGGTTGAGTGCACTTGCAATTAGAGCTAATTAGAGTTCCGGGGTACAAAACACAAGAAGTGATAAGCAGAGATGCCCGCATGTCTTCACAGGAATATGAAGCTGGAAAGTCCACCAAGGCAGCAATTGAAGAACACCTAGAAGAGCACATATTCTTCATCACAAATACTCCATTATTTGTGTTTGTGTTTAGAGGGCAATTACATGTGTGTTATGTGTGTGCTAATTTGCTCTCAACCCACTCACACAAACACACTCTCATCATGTTCTCACTGTTAACAGCAGCCTAGCTGCAGTTGTCTGTGTGCTTTTTCACTGTGACCTGTAGATGTGAGAAGCTTGTAAATTGCCTGCAAACACTGAGAACAACAGCGAGGGAGAAGGGACGCAAAGTGCTGCAGCATCAGTAAAATTCAAATTGCCTCTGCAAGGGCATCTTATGATGAGAGTTCACTCTTCCCTCAGATATAGAGAGACCATACATAATTCATACCAGCTGAACTTCTAGGGTCATGCTAGTCATCGCAAACTTTAAGTAAAAGACTGATGCAGGCCTTAGGGCTGTCAAAAATGTTTTCGAATTTCGAATATTCGTCGAATTTAAAATAAAAATCCACATTCGAATGCAAAAACGTAGCATTCGAATTTTAGGTGTGCGTCAGGCAGCCTTATCAGTGGTGCACGAAATGCGACGACGGTGTAAGTGTCATTGCATTTTAATGCTTTTGTTAGCTTGTCCAGTTGAACCCACTAGATGCGGTGCTGCTACGTTGTTCATTCAAAATATTGCAGAAAAATAGAACAATCAATGCGGGGAAGATGTTGTTTACGTCAAAACCGAAACCAAGCCGTTCACACAGAACGCATATTTATCACATTTTCTAGAGGGACATCTATCACCGTTGCACTTGCGTCTCGCACAAGAGAGTTAAGAAAGCTATGTAAAATTAATGTAAGTTCAACTTTTAAAAAACATGTCTCAATACTTTATGGCGGTTTTCCCCATCCCACTGCATCTCAAGTTTTTAAATGAAGAAAGTACTCTGTGATTGGTTTTCGGTCCTTTGTATTAAACTATACATACATGCATTAGGGCTGGGACGATAAATCGATGCAGAATCAATTCGTGGATCGATTCTGAGATTTTCAGAATGCATCGCGATTCCTCTGGAATCGATTCTGATCTTGGATTTTAACAGCAGATGGCGTTCTAATCTAGTTTTTATCCGCACACTCAAATGCTCATGAAGAAGAGTGCTTAAGAGTGCTTGTGCATTCGACCGAGTCATGTAACGTTAATTTCACCTCAGCTCAAAATGTTTTTACTACGCGAGATTAATGTAAACACAGCCCACTGTGAACACCCTTGTTATTCGCTTCAACCTTTTCGAATTTTATGAATTATTATTTTAGGCTCAAGTGTGTGTAAGGATTTGGAAACAAGCAGAGTACGGCTGTTTCTAAAGCATGCAGTGCCATCTGCTGTTCAAAACTAAGACTCGAGAAAGAATCGCGATGCATTCAGAAAATCTCAGAATCGATGCTGAATCATTTCTCGATTC
>NW_015541011.1:476001-476210 GCF_001515605.1 Sinocyclocheilus anshuiensis | reverse complement strand
ATCGCGATGCATTCGGAAAATCTCAGAATCGATGCTGAATCATTTCTCGATTCGCGATGCATCGATTTATTGCATATATTCCCAGCCCTAACATGCATGATTCTGTTTTGCTTCTAATTGTTTAAGCAACTTTATTAATTATATAAGGTTTATAAACATTATTTTAAACATTATGCACTTTTTTCAAAGATAGTCGTGTTATTTTATTA
>NW_015541011.1:464363-475884 GCF_001515605.1 Sinocyclocheilus anshuiensis | reverse complement strand
GGCACAATATGTAATTTTCGCCGCTGGAGGGCGCGTATTCAAAATAAACAAAGAGACAAAGGCGTAGTTTGATGGTGCCGTGACTGAGTGTGGAATCATGGGAGATGATGGAAATAAACTGAAATATTATTGTAATCAACTGTCATCCATACATATTCATTTTAATATAATAATTCATAATTCATATGATTTTACATGTGGCCTGAGAAAATCATGTCTATTATTTTGGTTTGTGAGATCGCGCTGCGCACGTATACAAACATTCAGGAGGACACAAAATTCTTGAGAACGCTGCCCCACGACTTTTATTAATAAAATAGATTAAATAGCCTACTGGAGAGACACACAGATGCAGGTAGGCAACTGTCACCTCTCTCTCTCTCTCGCTCTCGATCGAATAATTAATTCAAGTAGCTAAATATTATCATTAATTAATTCAAATAAATGTGATCTTACCGCACTATTTCATCTCTTTCTGATCTGAAGCGGGCAGAATGCGGAGCTAACGAGCCGTAGCTTCGCATCAGGTTTTTCTTGCCTTCACGTCGTGCATTAAAATTGTTCAATGTACAGCTAGCCATGCATTATCCCTAATGTGTTCGCTCTTTAGCAGCAGTAGTAGCCGTGTCTCTGATAAGCACGTCATTTTAAGCTGGTGCACCTTTAGTGTAACTTTGTTTCCATTTTGTACAAGCTGCAACAGTTCCATTCCGTGTAACAGAAACACTCGGTTTAGCAGAACCTTTACGATTAATTAACTGTGACGTTTTAAAGCGCGGTTAATTGCGAAACCAGTTAATCGCTGCATCCCTAGGTGGGGGCGTGTTTGAATGAGGCGTTTTAGCCCGGTCTTGATGAGCCTTCTCTTTTAGATAGAATAAATCCTTTTGTGGGAGACTTTGAGCTTTGTAACTCTGTAGATCTTATACGTGCACAAATAGCTACATAACACACTAAAGAAAAGGAAAAATAGAAATCGCATCATATGACCCCTTTAAGACATAAATATTAATACTGAAATTGTACAGTTACACTATGATTTTTTAAATCAAATACTTCCATTTACAAAATTGCTATATATTTCTTATTTTGTTTAATATTTTTATTTAATAATAATCACAACAAAAATCATTCAAATTTTATAGTCATAATGAACAAGTCATAAATAGTGGAAAAAAGGCCTATGAAAATTCAAGTGGAAAGTTTTTTTGTTTTTTTTTTACACCTTTGTACACTTTATGGTTACTGAAAAATGGTAAATGGTATGGTTATACTCATTTTTCAATTTCTAATAATAATTCTTTCCAAATATAGCTATTCATGTCATCTGGTGAAAATTTCTGTTTCATATACTGTATATAACAGAAAAATGTGCAATGACAGCTTTTTTCCGATATTGTCTTTCTTGGAACGTAGTACAAGAGGATTATTGTCATGGTACTTTTAAGGTGCTTTATTGTCATTTTTTTAAATCTGACAACCCCTGGTCACCATTCGCTTTCACTGTATGGAAACATTCTGATGGACTTGACAGAAAACAGAAAATGAAATGTTTTAAGAAAGACATGAGGAGGAGTATAAGAATTTTATTCATTTTCAGGTGAACTATCCCTTTAAAATGTAGCCCGAGTACAGGAGATTTGTAACACAAATAAACTCATTACAAAGTTTGTACAGCCGCATTTCTGAATTTCACATTAGCTGCAACGTGCTACACTTAACACATTTAACGGTGTCTTACATACAGATTTCCGCATATCACACCTTCAGTTTCCCAATCATTCCGGCATCGAAACACGAGTTGCGTGTTGTAAAGCACATTAGCAACATGTTAAGGGAACCAAATTTCCACCAAGCTGCTACGACACACGAACAGTGTGTTTGCTGATCGTCAAACGAAAAACACAAGCTAGGCCAATTCACAAGCAGGTCTGAAGCCACTGGGGAGCTTTAAAGGAAACTATCTGCTGGTGATGAAAGCACTTCCTGGAGTGAGTGAATCTCAGCATAGTGGGAACAAGATATTTGGGGTAAAGAGGGAGGGAGTGAGGGAGAGAATAAAAGGGTGACCTAGTTCAGCCTTTCACTTGCTCTTTCCCCGGTCTAGGTGTCCTGGAACCCTGAGGCCGAGCTGGCAGGCCTGAAACCAGTATATAGGGACCAGCGGAGGCAGAAAGGATGTTAAACAATGACTGTGCACTCTCAACCTCTGCTGCCAAGCTAGAGAGTTTGGATTATTCCCTGGCCACAGAGAGAGAGAGAGAGAGAGAGAGAGAGAGAGAGAAAGCTGGCAGGCTGCTCTGTCACAGTCTCTCCTCCATTACGTCACCGTGCCAAACAACACAGCACTGCTGCACACGGCACACCTGCTGCTGGCTGCACTGGACCGACTCCAGCTCCATATTAGCCCTGCTGCTCACCTCCCTGCCTGGCACTCTCTATAGACACGCACAGCCTGGCTACAATTAGCACTCACAAATACCATAGAATAACTTTTACTATTTACTTAGTAGTGCTGATGCTGATAATAGTTTCTAGAAAGCGCAATAATGCATGATATAATACCAACATATTTATTATATAATTTAATGAGAGCAAATATGATGTACACATCCTAAATTCAACATGTTGGATTTCATTTTTAATTTTAAAAAATGATATAATATATAAAATAGGCCAATAATTATATTTAAAATATTTGAAAACAGTGTGCGTTTATTGGCAAGACCGACATTTGTTAATTGTTAGTTGTTAAATGGCCAATTGAGAAAAATATATATATTTTTACCAAAAAAATCATTAAAATAATATTTTTTTTTACTGTAAAAAAATGTTTTTTTATAGGAAGAGATTATATGCTAAAGTAAAAACCTGTTAACTAGTTACCTTCCCCTAAAAATTTAAAAAATAACATGTCATACTAAAAAAAAACTGTCTTCTTATTTTTGTACCATAATGTACCTTAGGGCATTTTTGTTACGTTTTTGTTATTTAGTTGCATTATTTAGTGTCATGTATGTTACCCTCATGGTGTTTTGTCTTTGTTTGTATCTATATGTGAGAATTTGTCATGTTTTATGTACAGTGAACTCTTCTGATTCATCAAGTGACTTTCTGGTTTACAACCTGTATCATTATGGTGATTATCAGTACATTTTAAAGTAAAAATCTGATTTTGGTAACATAATATCTCTTAATGAAATAGACTGTTATAATTGTCACTGTATTTTTTACAGTGAATTTCTGTAAACTATAGCTCCCAGGTTTTTTTTTTTTTTTTAACAGTGGGTCTCTGTGATTTTGTGCTGTTGTTTATTAAAATATTCTGTAGCACAAATGTATAATAACTGCTTTAAAATAATAAATGACAGATCTATATACCGTGTCATCAAGTGTGGTTATTCTGTCAATATTTGGACATTTTGAGCAAATCGTAATCGGCCAATTGATCACCGTCTTAAGCCCTATTCGCATGGGATTAGTATTATCTGGATCACAGAGATGCCGATTCGCACGGGACTAATATTATCACAGGACCTCGGTGTTCGGCGAAATATGGTAGGTCATTTGCGGGGGAATTTTTACTTTACAAATTACAGACATGGCCGATTCGCACGGGATTAAGATCACAGACAACCTCCGCAATTATTACAAATGACTAGAGGTCACCAGGTTATACTAATCCTGTGCGAATAGGACTTTAGACACAGGATGCCTTCAGATATTTCACTGTTAAGCCAAGAAAATGTCTTGAGACACTTATAAGTGCTGTACTGTCGGAATATGATTACTCAGCATTATCATCACAAGGACTGAAAAAACATTCCTGTATCTGAAATATCCAACATATTCTCTTCCATGCTACTCAAAAATGGTTTTGCTTTCACTGTAAAACCATCCCAATACAGGCCTTTAAATATCAACAGGTCAACACGATGTGGAATTGTGGCTATAAAACAAACACTCCTTCCTCATAAAGACAGTTTAAAGTCTTCACTCAGGTGGCTCCTGAAAAATTCCTCTTCTTTTTTCCTTCTTCTAATCCTCTCTAACACGCAATGATTGTCTTGATGTGTTGAAACTGTATGAAAGCCCTGAGGGAGTGTGTGTCATCCAGGAGTCACAGTGCTCTCAGACTTCTGAGGGCTGAGAAACAGGATGCTCTCAGATTGACTGTAATGGAAAGCGATCTGTGGGCTCCCGTTTCATTTCAAGCTACACATAAAACAAAGGTATCCTCAAAGAAAGACAAACAGCTGAATACAGGAAAAAATGCCAGCCTGCGCTTGACTGTATGTCTGCCTCCTATTAAAATAAATCTCATGAATCTCTGTTAATTTTCTTTTGTTTAAAAAAATATTATTATTCTTTTTGCTCTGTTTGAGGCAACAACGGTTAGACTTAAGGTGAAAACCTTATTATATATAGAATATATAGAATATAGATTCCAAATCTAGGAATTATTTAATGACATATTCAGGATTGCGGGGAACTAAATGTGATCAACTGCTGAAAAACAGAGGTTGGTAATTGATATGAATATTGCATAAGTTAATAGAATAATAAGCCTTTATTATACAGTATCAACAAGACAATCAGATTAGTTTTTGAGCAAATTCATCTATGCATGATATTACACAATATTATTTTTTAGGTAAAATAAATCAATATTCCTATCAAATTAGGGAAAACACCAAATCCCAATGTCAACAGTGCGACATCACTTTAAAAACTGCAACAATAATTAATTTTTTTAAAGTCCTGAGGTGAAAACTTATTTTAAGAAATATTATTTGAATTATTTAAGCACATATTCAGCATTGTGTGAAACTAAATGTAATAATTCAAGAATCAACCGATGAAAAACTTGTAGCAGTTGATCCCTAACATGAATATTGCATAAGTTAATATAATAATTAGTCTGTATTTAACAGTATGAACAAGACAAAAAGTGTGATATATAGGCTAGAGAAATCAACAATCCCACCAAAAAGGGCAAAACAGACTAAATCACAATGTCAACTGTGCAAAGTCCCTGTAAAAACTGCAAAAAAGTTCATTGAAAAAAAAATAAGGAACTTAAACTTTGAAAAACAATTAGTTTCCCTCAGGGAAAGCAGAGTAATAAACTAAACCTTCTCCTTAAATATTATGTGTGGATGATATAAAAAGGCCTGTACAAATGAGAATAATGTTTAAATAAAAATAAAATAAAATGGGAAAATTACTTTCAGTTTGGGACCATTGAGAAAAATCTATTAGTGAAAACTGAAAAGAGTGAAACAGTTAGGTTTGGTTGCAGTTTCTCTATCCCCAGTGTTTATGATGTAACCCTCCCTTCATCACGGAGTAACAGACCTCCCATAATCTGCCGGATTTCACACACTCCTGTACAGCCAGTGCTTTGCAGCCAGCCAGCCATCCATGCTGCTCTGCTAAACTGCTTGATTTACAAGTGCCCAAGGGGCAGTTTTGGAGACCAAAGCGTACATTATTAATGGATGTGTAGTGTTGACATAATGCCAGAATCCATACAACACTTTCCTGCTTATGGAGCAATTCCAATACTATTATAATAAACTGTAAAGGGGACACGTGCATTGAATATATTGATTCTCTAGAGTCGGTCCTGACATGTTTACTACAGACACCCAATCCAAGAGTGCTACAAGTGATGCCCATGCAAAAGTTAAAGGAACAATTCACCCGAAAATGAAAAATCTGCCATTCGTGGTGCGCAGAATGCTAGTGACTGACAGCCTCAGTCACTATTTGTTTTCAATGTGGTTTTTTTTCTTTCTTTTTTTCCCCTGAAGCTGTCATTAACATCTCCTTTTGTGTTCCACAGAAAAAAGCCAAAAGACTTTTTAGTTTTGGGTGCACTGTTCCTTTACACCAAAATATCACCATGGATGCTCCTAAAACATCTTGAACTCACCCGTTATGGGTCGAAAAAAAAGTGCTTATAGAGAAGAAATTGCTAGTTTAAAATATGCAAAGCTATTTAAATAAACAAACCAGATGCGAACTACAATATTTACATTCCAGTATAGCAGCAGCAGCACTTCAGTGTTGTGTTCTGACTGATGGGAATCCAGAGCAAAACAAGCCCACTCTATCCAAAAACAATTTGAGACCAAACATAATCTGAACTGCCTTTACAAGCTAAGACTCTTCCTAATCAAACGAGCGTTGCAGGATTTTCTAAGGAGCTGGTTTTAGGGGGGATGCTGCTGGCACCTGCTATTAAAACCCACTGCGCACGCTTCTCCCAGCCTGCAACAAAAGGTCTGCTGCTCGCCGATTTTCGGCAGCACAGGTGCCGCTGGTGAGACTGACCTGAATGGTGCAGGTATACTCCGTATCATCCAGCAGCCTGACCGTACACAAGAATTCTCGCTCCAGGTTTCTGACGCTGCCACTCATCAGCCGACTCAACATCTTCTCAAAGCGCGATCGCTGCTCTGCGTCCGGCACCAGAACAAAAAGCTCAAGCAGTGTCACATCGACCAAACTCTCCGGTCGCCCAGGTGAAACGTGCTAACCGAAGCCGACAACATCTTTATCAGTTGACCTGAACGCTGCAGATGATCGGGTGAGTGTTTTATTTTCTGTTATTGCGAACAGGTTCCTCCAGCACGCATCCAGGTCCAGATTAAGTCGCTGTGGTTACAAGCAGACAGTAGCAGCCCGACTGTTGACCATTCACCGCTTGATATTTGAGCAAGGGGGCGGGACCACAGAAGCTGATTGACACTCCTTCGAGCCAATGGTTAAGATCTCCAAATAAGGACGCGTTTGAAATGGACAATGAAAGATCGGGGTGCTGCTGCGTATTTGGAGGTCATTGTTGTCCAATAAGATGCTGGACAAAGGTAGTAGTAAGGTTGTAAGGAATACTCTATACTCCGATTAATTTCCTGGAGCAATATTATTTTTCTTCATTTGGCAGAATGACTTAGTATCAATAACAACATCAAAGTATCTTACAAAATATTGCATATGTCTGGCTAAACATGTATCGAAAAGATAGATACATGAAAATGAAACATTTAGGCTACTAATGTGTTTAAATATTTATTCAAATTACTTTTAAAATGATTTAGAAAATTATATTGGCATGTTCAGGATTTCTTTTTTTAATGACGTTTTTGCATTTTTTTGCTAAAATTTCTCATTTGAATAAATCAATCTAAATTAATCATATTTTCACATAAATGAAAACACAAAAAAACACTGAAAATGCACTAATGTAAAAGTAAATGAATATAAAATATAATGTGACTATATAATATTAATGTATTAAAGGGGTCATATGATGCAATTTCATTTTTTCCTTTCTCTTTGGAGTGTTACAAGCTCTTGGTGCATAAAGAAGATCTGTAAATTTGCAAAGACTAAAGTCTCAAATCCAAAGAGATATTCTTTATAAAAGTTAAGAGTCAGCCACACCTACCTAAAACAGCTCGTTCGAACACGCCCCCACATATCTACGTCACTATGTGGGAAGATTTGCATAACACCGCCCAAATGTTCACGCAAAGAAAGAAGGCGTAACTTTTATTCTCGCTGTAGTATTGTTGCCGCTGCCGCCATGTCCTGAAGAGGCTGTGTGCTTCGTTGTGAAAGCGAAACTACTTTGTTTGTAATGTTCTTTTTAGCAACATCATATGACCCCTTTAATGTTACTGTATATATCTTTTGTCTGTGTTCTTCCGGTATTGAATAAAAAAAAGGTAAACTTTTTGAATAAACATATCGTTTAACATATCTTTAACATACATATCTTTTTGAATAAACATTTAGCATAAATTTAATCTATAATTTTATTCAATTAAGTTTCATGCAACCTTAATTTGAAATTATCTGTAAATGTGATATGACTTAAATTTAAAATACCTGTAAATATTAATTGTTAAAATAAAAATATTTATGGCCTAATCCAAAATACATCCCGATTTTCCATATTTTCATAAAACAAATCATAGAAATGTAGCTGTATCTTCTAATATTCATTTTTCCATGAATATAGAATATCTTAATGTCAATAACTGCATTTGAATATGAAATTTCATCACACAGGAAAACTACAGAAGTAGTACTTTATTGGTTATATAAGAAAATTACACTTAATTTGATTTACAAATAATTTGTATAAATATTTCTACATTTGCATGAGAACATCTTCCTTTCGTTGCTCTCTCTCTCTCTCTCACACACACACACACACACACATTTACTGTAATTAGTAAGCAAAAAGTAAACAATTAATGTAAGAAAAATCCTTTGTTGCACCAAAACCATGCCTTACTGTGTGTGTGTGTAGAGGGACGCAACATCACATAGTGAATTCATTAGTCATTTTCATCATTCTCCTCTGGTTCATTGCTGCTCGTGGAGGTGGATTTGGCTGAACTCTGTAATCGGTTCTCAGCCTTGCGTGTGTAGGGCCGACCAGGTCGAGGATGGTTCTGATGATGAGGATATCTTATGTTGGACATGTGGTCCACAGTATGGACACGGCTCTCTTGTCTCCTGTCCACTGGCCTCATCTGATTCAGCTTGCAGGAGGCAATGAGAGGCCTGCCTATGTCCAGCTCTTTGCTCTCAGTGAGACGTTCTTTAGTTTGTGTGTGGGTGTAGTGCAGTGTCACTTTGATCACCAGAGATCCCTAGGAAGTATGAATAAATTTCAATTCTTTAATGTCTCTGAACAGTATTTTTGACTTCCAGATATAATGCATTATACTATATCAGTGGTTCTCAACAGCAGCAATGATATTCCTGCAATAAACCTTTAAATATATGAATATAATATAATATAATATAACATAATACAATGTAACACAATATAGCACAATATAATATCATATCGTATATGTTTAGTTTTTCAATGTCCCACCACACCAAATACTTTGTGGTCAACACAAAAACATTGTTTATCCTTGTTCCAACTTATATTTAATGTAGTCTTCTTTTACCTTGCATAGTTTTGTTCTTTTATTTATTTATTTTTATTTCATTTTTTATTTTACAAGTTCACAACCCTTTTACTTTTTAGTAAGTTGCATTTTATCAGTTGCATATTACATGCTGTCCAAAACCCTATTATGATTATTATCTATGACCCATTTTGGGTTCATGATCTACCAGGTGCAAACCAACCGTTTTAAATTGATCATGTGTGTTTCAGTTCTCAATGTTTTAAAATGCATTTCAGTTCTATACCACTATTTTTCTTTCCAAAGACAAAAACTCCTTAAATGTACCTGAAGTCTTTGAAGGCAACATAATCTGAGGGTGCAGTCAGGAGTTTCACCACTGTTCACAAGCAGACTGTCCATTTCTTCTGATCGACCAGAACCTGAGAAAATGTCCTGCATTTGCTAAAAACAAAAACACATCACCACTTAAATTGTAATCGAACAAGCAGGTACCATAAGGGTAAAGTGAATGTCGAACTGTTAATATACCCAAGGACGTATTACATGTTTTCACCCCTGGAGGTCAGTAGATCCACAGTTTTGTTTTCATCCTACTTTCTTTATGCTGAACTTCCTAAACTTCACATTTGCAGTAGAGCATCACATTTTTATGTTAAATATTTAATGTGTAATCTATTGTGAAAATAAAAATGTAGCTAAATACATAGTATATCAGAGGAAAAATTTCCTAAAATCTTGCTATATTTTAAACTGACTTGCCTATTCAAAACAAATATATTTGAGCTTTTGAGAGCATTCAGGTTTGCTTGTTTTAATATGAATACACACACCCATTATGGGTCCAAACATTATGGGTCCATAAAATTACTACACTTTACACTTTAGTACCAAAAGTACTAAAAAATAAAAGATAAATACAAATAATGAAAAAAAGCACATACAATTACTAAAAACATAAGCTAAAATTAAAATTAAAATATAAAAAAGCTAATTAAAAATGAATAAATACTATAATATTATACAAATAATCCTGAAATAACACCGGTTATGAATTATGATCAATATATGCAACCAAAATCTTTTACAACTCGAGAGAGTTGGTGAGCAATTCTTAATACAAAATATAAGACATATTTTGTCTAGAACAGACTCAGGAAGGGAGTAAAAATTGTTTTGTTTTATTATTTGCTTTAATGTTCAATGCCACTGCATGAACCTCCTCCATAATACATTCATGAGTTTGGGAAACTTTAAGAAGCAAATTCAAGTACAAAACACTATGAAATCAACCCTCTTTCCTTTTCCGTCCTGACTCTTATATCCCCCTCGTGTATGCGTGTGTATGTGGTTAAGTCAGCGAAAGAGGACATGAAAAGCTGTGACTTACTGGTTCACTCTCAAGAATCAGAGTGCAGTCCTGGGCCATAGCGCTTGAGTTCCTCACTGTAGCAAACACAACCAGGACATTGGAGAACAGGGCAGAGAAACTCAGCTCCACCTTAACACCACAGTACTGAAAGTCCAGAGACCTTCGGCAAGGAAGAACTGAGAAAAACACCAATTTACTTAATGGGAAAAAAGGAAACACACATAACAGAGACCATAAAGTATTAGATTATTATAAGTGTGATAAGTATAACTATTATATTTATTACTGATGTTGTGCAAAAGTAAGATAACTGATGTATTCAAAGAAACCTAAAAAAAATTCATTCATTTCCACAAAAAAAAATTAAAATTAAAATTAAGCGGCGCAACTGTTTTCAACATTGATAATAATAAGAAATGTTAATATATTAAAATATCTTATTAATTATTTTAAATTGCAATAATATTTCACAATATTACTATTTTTACTGTATTTTTGATCAAACAAATGCAGCAGCCTTGGTGAGCATAAGGTATTTCTTTCAAAATATTAGAAAATCTTGCCAACCCTATAGTCAATATAGCAATACTGTACAAGCTGGTACATGCAAGCGTTTTTAAAACATGTCAGAATACATGTTCTGCTCAAATCAACAAAATGGGGCTGTTCTCATATTCAAATGACATTTGTTAAAGAGGTCATATGATGCGATTTCAAGTTTTCCTTTCTCTTTGGAGTGTTGCAAGCTGTTCATGAATAGATAAGATCCCTAAAGTTGCAAAGACTAAAGTCTCAAACCCAAAGAGATATTCTTTATAAAAGTTAAGACTCGTCCACGCCCTCCTAAAACGCCTCGTTTAAACAAGCCCCCACATGTCTACGTCACTGTGTGGGAAGATTTGCATAACGCCGCCCAAATGTTCACGCAAAGAAAAAATGATTAACTTTATTGTTGCTGCCACCGCCGCTGCCGCCATGTTGTGAAGACGCTGTATGTTTCGTTGCGAAAGCGAAAATACTTGGCCTTCCAAAAGAGGACAGGACTAGAAATCAGTGGTTAAGTTGTATTTACAACACTGTTCCAGAACAGTTCAACCCAAATATTCAGATGTGTCAAGCGCATTTTATGGAGGACTGTTTCCTGATCCTGGAAGAGTAGACTACAATGACGGCTGCTCTGACTCACAGACTGTAAGTACGTTTTCAT
>NW_015541011.1:450448-463805 GCF_001515605.1 Sinocyclocheilus anshuiensis | reverse complement strand
ATATCTACGTCACTGTGTGGGAAGATTTGCATAACGCCGCCCAAATGTTCACGCAAAGAAAAAATGAGTAACTTTATTGTTGCTGCCACCGCCGCTGCCGCCATGTTGTGAAGACGCTGTATGTTTCGTTGCGAAAGCGAAAATACTTGGCCTTCCAAAAGAGGACAGGACTAGAAATCAGTGGTTAAGTTGTATTTACAACACTGTTCCAGAACAGTTCAACCCAAATATTCATTTGTGTGCTGCACATTTTATGGAGGACTGTTTCCTGATCCTGGGAGAGTAGCCTACGATGCCGGCTGTTCTAACTCACAGCCTGTAAGTACGTTTTCATATTTAAAGAATTTGCCACTGATGATTCAAACGCGAGTTTTGAGCAGTGTAGAGTAGCACTTGTTGTTTGTCATTTCTCCGATCACAAATGCAGACATGGTTTTATGTTTACGCAGCGCAATGCAACGCAACGCGTAAAAAGACAGTATAAGTCATTATAATCCGTAATTATGTCCCCACTGGATGCAACAAATGCCTCGTTTGTAATGGGTTTTATTGGTTTTTGTCTCGTCGCACCGGGACACAGCATCACAGTATGGTAAGGGATGTAACATTTCCGTCACATGCTTGAGGTATTCGGCCAATCACAACGCACTGGATAGCTGGCCAATCAGAGCACACCTCGCTTTTCAGACAGATGAGCTTTGTAAAAATCTACGCGTTTCAGAAAGGCGGGGCATAGAAGAGAAACATAATGTACAGTATGTGGAAAATAATGTGTTTTTTTAACCTTAAACCGCATAAACACATTTTATTACACCAAATACACAAAATAATGTTCTTTTTAGCAACATCATATGACCCCTTTAAGATGTTTAACTTGACAAATAAAAACTGTCACAGTCTAAAGTGAATAATGGAATCAGTTTGAATCAGATCACTGATGGCAATTTGGCTCTTTTTGGGAGGAAATCCATTTCTTTTTAAAGCAGACACATGGTTTATGAATGATCCTTCAGCCGTGCTCTTACCATGAGTCATGTATCTCAATCTAACCCACAATGAAACCAAAACGGAAGTCACAAACTGTGAGATCGTTACGGATGACAGAGCACTTTTGACTGTAGGCACTGAAACCGACTTCTTTTTCACTGTTTTCACATCTGCATCTTCATTACTGATGGTGAATCTAGTATTTTAAAGGGGTCACATCATGAATCAAAAAAATAATAATTTCCTTGATCTTTAGAAATAAAAGAGTTCAATGTACTATGTAAGACTAATGTATAATGACAAAACTGATCACTTCTCATGTTTAGGACATTTAAAGAGGTCATTTAAATAGAGATGTACATCAGTAAAAACTGCCAAACTCGAAGAGGGTAGAAACTGGTTATGTACCATAAAAATTAAAGGGGTGGTTGATTGCAATTTCGCTTTTTTAACGTTAGTTAGTGTGTAATGTTGCTGTTTGAGCATAAACAATATCTGCAAAGTTACGAAGCTGAAAGTTCAATGCAAACGGAGATATCGTCTTTTAAAATTCTGGCAGTTTAATGCCTACAAAAACGGCTGGTAGGGACTACAACAAGTTACTTCCCGGGTTCGTGACGTAACAAACCCAGATAAACCCCGCCCTCAGGAAAAGGCAGCAAAGGGGTGAGGCCATGCTGCGCTGCTTTAGAGAAGCGGAAGAGAAAACTAGAGGTGCACGTAAAAATCTATTCATATATAATAAGAATCTATTCATATATGAATCGCGATTCTGTCTTCTAACGATTCTAATGGATTCACAAGTTTCAAAATCAATGTTCTAAAGCAGCAGTTCTCAATACTGTTCCTCGCATCCGCTGCTCTGCACACGCTCTGCATCTCTCTCTCTCTTTCTCTCATTCAGCTCAGCTCGAACAATGAACTGTTCTAATTATATACTTATTTTCACATAGCTATGAGAAGCGTTAAACATGGACGTTTGTGCAGTTGCCAGTGTTTCTCAGAGAAGGGACAGAGCGGTGTGGAATAAAGGTAAATTATGTGAAAAATATTGTTTTTTTTTTTAAACGAAGCATTACCACATGTTAGACTGCACCCCATAAACACAATCAAGCCTAGAAAAAAGCAGTGAACCACCCCTTTAATTTACTATACTTTACTCATATACACTACCGTTCAAAAGTTTAGAATAATTACGATTTTTTTTGTTTTTGAAAGGCTCTTATGCTCACCAAGACTGCATTTGTTTGGTCTAAGTTACAATAGAAGAGCAATATCACAACAATAATAACTTGCAGATGTGGTGCTCAAAAAACTTTTTTGCTGCTTAGCATGTTTGTGGAAACTGTAATACACTACAACTCAAAAGTTTGAGGTAAGATTAAAAATAATCTCTAAATAATAATAATAATAATATTCCACGAGGACACAATAAACTGATCAAAAGTGACAGAAAATACATTAATAACACTACAAAAGATTTTCTTTTTCAAATAAATGTTGTTCTTTTGAACTTTCTATTTATCAAAGTATCACAGTTTCCCCAAAAATATTAAGCAGCAAAAACTGTTTTTAATGATAAGAATCATTATTAATAACTAAGCAGTTAATTGAGCACCAAATCAGCATATTAGAATCATTTTTTAAGGATCATGGGAAGACTGGAGTAATGGCTGCTAAAAAATGTAGTTTTACGATAACAGGAAATAATACATTAAAAAATGTATTAAAATAAACAACAGCTCTTCCTAGTGTTTTTACTGTTCATACTACTGTATTTAAAAAATTGCAGCCTTGCAGAGCATAAGAGACTTCTTTCAAAAACAAAAAAAAAACTTAATTATTCCATACTTTAGACTGGTAGTGTAAGTGGAATTCAGGTGGAAAAAATACAAAGATATAGGGTGTACAGTAACCCCTTGTTTGTTTACACAGGATGCATTTAAGAAAGGAACCTCTGATGACATAATATAAAGCTGGTTCAGGAATATGTCAATACCATTAGCCTGTTTCCAACAAGCATCCCTCCGGCGGAGCTCCATGGTGTGTCCAGATGTTCGCACAGGATCGGTCAAGGCCCGTGGCTCTGTCAGAGTGTGTCTGATCTCGACTACCTGCCTGCCACGCACCAGTGGGTCCTTACCCAGATCTATAGAATGAAAGCTTTCGTTACAAATCACACAATACTTCTCCTATTACAAAATACAGTAAATATGTTCTCTACACACTATACTATTACTGTTCTGTTGAAATGTGATCAGTGTCCATTATGATTTTCAGACACTGAAACATGACTCAGCAAATTGTCCAGATAATTGGGAAGTTAAAAACCTTTGAGGAACATGCTATAAGGTTCTTTCCCCAATTGCAAAATCAAGTAAAATAGCAATTCACACATATTAAGTTCTGCTCTCAAATAAGAAAAATAGACTTGAGATGTGCAGTTTTTTTTTAGTGCAGAAACATTGTAAAAATGTACAGGATTTTACAATTGTAATATAAATGTTATAGTGAAAGCAATGCAAGCTGGGTCACTGTCTGTAGTAGCACAATAGAACACTGTTAAAAAGTGTAAATAAATGTTTCTTCTAAAGTCCCCATATATTTGTTTCCAGTAAAAGTTGCACAATTTAAATTAAATTGTTCAAAAGTAAGCTTAAATACATGTAAGATTTGTTTTAAATAAATGCACTTCTTTTAAACTTTCTATTTGTCAAAAAATCCTGAAAACAGTTTTCACAAAAACGTTAAATATTAAAATATTTTTCAACATTGATAATAAGAAGAAATGTGTCTTGAGCAGCAAATCAGCAGATTACAATGATTTCTGAAGGATCATGTGACACTGAAGAATGAAGTAATGATGCTGAAAATTCAGCTTTACCATTACAGAAATAAATTACATTTTAAAATATATCAAAATATAAAACAGTTATTTTAAATTGTAATTATATTACGGTTTTACTTTATTTTTGATCAAACAAATGCAGCCTTGGTGAGCCATAAGCAACATTCAGAAAAATTACGGACTCCAAACTTGAATAATAGTGTAAATACATCTAGTAATAAATTCTAAAACTTGTACTGAAAAAAAATTACTAGCCAGAAATATAAAGTAAATCCACACCAAAATGCTTTACAGCATAGTGCTTAGTTGTGAGTTGTGCTTCACCAGTAACCAGTGCCCAAGTACTGATTTATGATCAAAGACAGTTATTGAGACAGGAAGGAGTATATAGTGCTTGTGGGCATAACAAACACAGTGATAATGGCAGTGGGACAGGGTGCAGACTGAGCAACAAGCATACGAGACAGGAGGAGGGGGGTAAGTGGGGCACCCCGCAGCCATTCCTAGGTTAAGCGCTCTCAAATTTCCCCACCTGAGCGCAGCAGCCAGAGAATGAGGTCACATGCTTTGGCAGCTACAATATAAAAAACCAAGTGCTGTTACCAAAGAGACCAATCAAACAACCAAATAAGCCCTCCGCAGGGAGAGGGGGGATTGTCTCAACCATTAAAACATAAATCCACGTTCACATCATGCCGTGGAAGGTACGGATCAAAGAATGTCAACCAGTTGTTGCTCTCACAAGTGCTCCAAGTATAAATCCACTAATGATCAAAAGCTCTGAAAGACACTGTGACCTTGTTCACTACATGTGTGAAGTATTATGTAATATGACAATATCTTGTTATTATAGTGCTTGCAAGGCGGCACTGTTTTGAAATTGCTCAAACATCCTGTTTAGGGTTTGATATGAACCCCCTACTTTCAGTATGACAGTTGAAGACCTTTGCACATGCATCTCTCACATATATTTCATTAAATAAATCACCTTTAATAATCACATTAGGACATACTGCGATTCCTGTTTTAGGGCCCTGTGAAATTCATTTTATTTTTCCCAAATTCCATAATTTATGTTTAAACTTTTCTGGATTCTGTTTTAATAGTTTAATTACATTTTAATATTCAAAAATGATGTCTAATCAACTCATACAACTTTAACATTTAATTATTTATAAAAAATTTAACAATAACGGTTTATATTATTAACTATTATTAATAGCTTTTATTAGCTAATATGGGGGGTAATCAAATTAATGCATAAAACTTTAATAATTTAATGAATCTTTTAAAATGTACTCAAATTCAATTTGAACAATTGGCGGTTTACGGTTTAAAAAAAATTGTGACATTCCTTAAAAAGTAAATAAACTGTATTACTGAATTGTTTTTATTACTTTGAAAAATACATTCTACCAAATGGTTTTATGAAATGAAATAGTAAAATGCTCAAGAAGTAAACTCTCAGAGCAGCTCTGCAGATGAAATTCATGTGTTCATGTCCTCGTATACTGAGACAGTAGACACTAAAAACATGCATGCTTGAGTATGTATAGTAGACGAAACTAGAACACTTTTTGCAGGTTAATATTCACAGATATTACTCCACATTCAATTTGATTAAAAGTTCATCCAATGTTTGCCAAATTCTGAGACATTTCTCGTTATACAGTAAATTTCACTTTTATGACTGGATTCTGCGATTTTGTCCACATTTTCCACATCACAGAAATCATAAGGTCCTACTATTTTTTGTCCTCAAATGTAAGACCTCTAAAAATGAGAGTTGCTGTGAAATTTTGTGGGCAAAAAGGCCATTGTCTATTGTCAAAAGTGTAGCAGTGTATGAAGAACAGCTCACACAGAAGTCACTTTCAAACCAGGCAGCTTTATATTAGTAATCACAGCGAATCCCTGAGACCAGCTTGAAGGCGTTGCAAAATCTGCATGGGGAATTCTTTCACCCTCATTCACGATTGCGTGGATTCCGTTTGAAATGACTGTATTTTGCCTACGTAAATGTGACCTTCCTTTAGAAGGAAGCTGCCTATGTAGGCAGTAGGTAGTGAGGCAGCTCTCAAAGTTTTGGAACAGAAGAGTATTGGTATAAGCACTCACTCTCAGAGACCTGCTCCAAGACATGGGTCACCCTCTCTGGCTTTAAGACATGTTTGTTCAGGTACTTGGTGAAGATCCCAGTGCTCTTGCCACCATCCTGGACCTCAAAAGCCTCTGCATCTTCACTCCTGTGGGAGCAAACGTCATGATAATACAAAAAGTACACAATCACTGTTGTTTAAGAAGTTTTGTTGGAGGCTTAAAAGAACTGTAACCCAGTACTTACGTGGCGTATCCATACACAGTGTTGCCCAGAGGAGCCGAAGGCTTAATATCAGAGAGAGGACCTTTTTGTTTGTACCTGGAGAGTATAAAATAGCAAAAACATTAAAACAGTGTAGCAGCGTGCCAAATGATTATCTTGTAACATTTCCAAAACAATTCTAAGAAACTGGAATTCTAAATAGACTTTTCTTTTTTTTTTAACAAACAATAGATCATCATGTTCCTGCAGGCCTACCATTTCCTACAGGTGTCCAGGAGAATGACGTTGAGCTGGGCTTTTCTGTTCTGCATATTGTGCATCACTTTCTGTACACACACACAGTTTTCTGTACGGTAGGGTCGTGGAGCGTCAATGGCCACCAGGTAATTTCTGCCAGAGTGCTCATAGCCATGGCCAGCGTAGTAAAAAACAGCTGAAATTGGGGAAAGAGAAAGTGTGTTTTTAATGGTCTACAGTATTGTGTAATACGTTTCTGTTTTAGGTCTCTGGTTGAGTACCATATTATATACAACATTGCCTTTTTAAAATATTTTACGTAAATTAATTATAGAAAAAACAACAAGTACTTTGTTACAATAGGTTAAAAAAAAAGTTCACAGGAAGTGAGATTCAAATCTTGGGCAACACAGAAAACCAGTGTTATAACTGTCAAATCTTTCATCTCAAGGCATAGTGCGCTACAAAATGTTAATTCTGTCATCATCTACTCACCCCCATGGCGTTCCAAACCTGTATGACATTCTTTCTTTCAAAGGAAAACAAAAGAAGAAGTTTTTAAGAATATCCAAACCATAAAAGCATCAAAGTAGTGGGTCTCAACGTTTATCAGTGAGTAACAACTTAAACCGTCAGCTTGTTTACAACACAAATCAATCATATGGCTTTAGAAGATTTGGAATATAGCACATGAGCCATTTTAAGGTACTTTTACAGTGCTTTTGTGTACTTTTGTAGCTTGACAGCTTGAATTGGCCGAAAATTTACAATTTGTGCTCCACAGAAGGAAGAAAAGGGAAGTCATTCAAGTTTGCCAAGACATTAGGGTGAACAAATGATGACAGAATCTTAATTGTGGGGTAAAACTCATGAAAACTACACAACTTTAATTACAATGTTTCATATTTTGATGATGCTGTGAATAACTATTGCTAGGACATCAGTGAAATGTAACCCACATTGACAACAGTACAGAGGCATACTTACACTGATAAATAATGACTAAACACTTTCCATTTTCCACTTTCTGTTGAATACTCTGTGTGCCAAAATGATCTTCATTATAAGGGAGTTTACAATACAAGTTAAAAAAAAGGAAAGTCCAATGTGGGCTAGCTAAGCAGCCAGTATAAATCTGTTGGTTAGAAACATAGGTTTCTGGAGATGAAAGCAGCAAGGCACACTACTGCCCACGCATCTCTTATCAGCCAATCAACAGATTACAGCATCTCAATGTTATTCTGAAAAAGACCTTTGGCTGAAACTGCTGTGGTTTTTTTTTTTTTTTTTGGACCCACAACTTGCACTGATACTGTAGCACCGGAAAACAAAGCCTTTTTTGGAACTTCCTCTGACTCATCACCAAGACGCTCCAGTGATGTTTATTGAGCAACAATGAGGAGAATTTCAAATGGACTGTGTAGTGTCCAGCACTGGAAAAAACGTCCATCACATGGAGACACAATGGCTAGCACTGATTGCCACAAATTCAAACTGAGAAATCCGGATCATTTAAAATGAGCATGTTATTGCACATTGCAATTAGATTTATTTATCTCTGCATATAATTTCCTGACTTTTTTTACAGCCAGGACCCTGAAACTTTCACATCAAACAAGCCATTGCCATGAGTGCAAAATCTACATCCTGTGAGAGACATAATTTTAGTTAAAGCAGTCATGTGAAACACACCAGGCATTTCCCACCGGCTCCTTCAGCAAACCCATAACATGTGACTCACCATACACTCCACGGTCCAAGAGCTGCAAGAACTTGTCGATGGCAGCCTGCATTTCCTGAAGGGTGAGATCAAGCAGAGCGACCACTCTGAAGCCTAGCTGTTGCAGAAGATTGGCCAGCTCATGAACATCCATGGTGGGGGCCATCAGACCAGGATGGTTGTTGTAGTTCAGGTTCCCAATCAGTAATGCCACTTTGTCGGTTGCTAAGGGAAAGAATTTGTTTTGCTTTGTTAAATTTGCTCATAAAAGTTTTTATTTTTTATCATATTTTATTTTATTGCATTTTTAAATATACACGTTATAGTGATTACATGGGTAATTTGCAAACAGACTTTGTAAAGAAACAAAGTGTTATTTTTATGCATAATTTTAAATGAATTGTTAATTAATACTTTAATATATATATTTTTTTTTTCTTTTACTTATTACTTTAAAAAAAAAATTTAATATAATTACTGGGTGTTACAAGTAATTTCAAAACAAAGATAAAAAAAAAAGGATTAAAAAATATTTTGTACATATGTCTATGTTCAATGGAGGATTTGACTTTCTAGGATCTCTTCCATTTCAACGACTTTTAAACTTTTAATAATTTCCATAACTGTGGCAGGCCTCCAATTCATTATCTGAAAATTCAATGATATTTCAAGTCTTTCCACAACTGTGACAATCCTATATGAATGACAGTGTTTGTTTCCTAGGTTAAATATTAAAAGTGGGAGTATTGTAAGGTAAGTACTAAGTCTATTTTTAACCTGACATGAGCTGAAAAAAGCTTCTGTCTGTGACCTACCCATAAGCGTGGGCGCTGGTTGTTGATCTGGAGGTGCTGTGGGGGAACCAGAGGAAAAAACGTTTTGGTGAAAGTTGAAAGAGAATGAGAAATGTCACCATGCTGCTGGATGCTTTCTCAAAGCCTATAGCTTGTGTTCTTTCAGTAGTTTCACTATGGAAAAAAAAATAACTCTCAGAGCATTAACATTATTTGTGTTCCACAATGTGACAAGTAAAAAGGGAAGTTCTCATTGAGCTGGTTTCAGTCTACCATTAGTTGTTCTCTCATGTATCTAAGGACCTGTTAAGACTCAAAATAACAATCAGTTCCTGATTGATCTTAACTCCTACAAATTGCGGAAAGTACCAGTAATTTGAAACTAGATTGGAACTACACTGAGCACAAAGAATTCATGACCCAGAGCTAAAGACTGGATGGTTTCCTTTATTAATGTTTTCAATAAATTGCTTTTCATCAACACAGCAACTGCTAAGAAGAGTCAGATCGAATCAGGATGGCAAACAAAAGATTGTCAAATTTAATGCAATAATTTAGTGTAGGAACCATTGGTGAGCAAGTAATGTAATGCTAAATTTTCTCCAAATCTGTTCAGATGAAGAAACAAACGTATCTTGGATTGCGTGAGGGTAATTTTTTTAGCAAATTTTCATTTCTGGGTGAACTATTCCTAAATCCTAATTATTTTTAAAAAGTAAAATAAACATTTAAAAAGATTAACAATTTGCAAAAAAAAAAAAAAAAGATAAATATTTTTTATGTTTAAATAAACATGAACATTTTAAAGATAATGTTAAATAATAAATAACGTTAATGTTAAAATAATTTAGATAATAAGCTGCTGATAACGGACAGCAATTCCAGAAAAAATACAAAAGCAACATATTCTGCAAGAATGGCCACTAAAGTCTTCGAAAAACACAACTCCAAAATGGAAGCTGTGCACTGTAGGCCAATGATAGGCTTGAAAAGCTTGACATAAACAGGCGGCTCTCTTACCTATCTCAATCTCAGCTGCTTCAGACCATCTCTCCTCCAAAATATTTGACACAGCACAGAGGTATGAGCCCACAGTGTCTGCGCTGGCATTTTCTATCTAAACATAAAAGACCAAATGTAGAACAAGATTATTTTAGACAGCTTACAACTTCAGTGTGTACCACTGAGTCAGTCATTACAGTCAAAGCAAATTGCTCACATTTAAAAACAATGACCCGAATCTAACTTGCACATAAAACAAGTAGAGATAAATGCAGACTGTAGCAGTGGGCGTGGCGAAAGATTAGGGCATGCCGAAAGGTCATTCTAATTGGTTAGGGGTTAGTTTCTCTCCGACTTGCAGCTACTCCTGTCTCCATTAAAATGAATCAATATGATAATAAAACAGCTAGAGATAAAGAGTGGTACAGTGGCCTTACCCTAAGTGTTTCTGTGGTCTGTTTAGGAAGGATGCGACCGTTTCTGTACCACTGGTAGGCAGGCACAGGCTTGCCTAAAGCTGTGCATTTAAGAGTGAAAGTCTCCCCTGGTTTTACTGTTTGGCTTATTGGGTGAATGACAATATGGGGTTCCCCTCTCCATGTGTGAGAAACACCTAAACACAATGCATCACGTTATGTAATAGATACTGCAGTCTTAAAACTGGCACATTGAGCCAAACCTTGCTAAATAAATCACAGATAAGTAAATGTCAGTCTCCATATAACTATATACAATGGGTCTCTTTAAGGCTCCGATATACTCAAAAGAAAGTTCCTTTTCGTTCTTTGTTTAGGGGTAAAACGAAGTTCGAAATACGTGAGCAGCGGTATACTGTTAGCGAACATCCCGACGCCGCCCACACTGATGAAAGCAATGTTTATATGAATATGTAAATATGTGCTGCGCGCTTTTCTATCAGTAACAAAATAAACACAAAAAAAAATGGAGAAAACAGCAAGCATTTTTTTTATAAACATCTGATCATAGCAACATGGGTATGTTTGCACGGGCTCTGCAAATTAGCACTCGGAAGTGACGTCATGTTTATTTTTACATGGCACTTTATTCAATATATTGCTTAAAAACAATTAGCAGTATTAAACATGAAAAACAGTGTCAGTGTCTGATTTCATCAGAAGCACAACTTAATTTACTACTATAAAGCGGCTCTCCACTGCGCGGACATCTCACCTCCAAGGACTCGACAGACGAAATGAAATGAACCCAGAGAAGAGTTCCACGTGAAAGAAGGCGGAGCCTCAGCACACACCTCCTATGACGTAATCGTAACGGACCAATGGTAGTACGAAGGTGTTTTGCAGCCGGAAACAACTTTTCCAGAAAGTGTAGTTCGAACTCCCAAAACGAACACAAAACGAACTTCGTTTTGTCCGGATTTTGTTCGAAATGACATCTGTTCGTTCTTCGATTTCGCTTGAAGTATATCGGGGCCTTTAGGCCAGATGATTAATGCAGATGCTAATAAAAATGTAATGACAATATGAGATAATGGAAAGTACCTGCTTCATCTAGGATTCTCACTTTTACCCATTCTGTGAACTGATAGTTACAGTACAGGTCACTCACTCTACAAGTATATTTTCCAGATCTCTGGAGAGAGACGGTGAGCTCGGGCTCTGTCCCACCTGCCACCTGAAAAGATTGAGCATTATGTTATTTGATACATTTGGGTATTTATTCTTCACAGTATTAAGATCAACTTTTAAAAAAATAAATCAAAGATATAAAAGATAAAAGATATAGTCTACAAACCTCTGTCTGTTGTTTATCAAACCACTGATACTTTAATGCACCAGTGCCTATTGCTTGAACTCTTAAGGTCACCTCATGGTTTGGTGGTACACACACAGACATCGGCTGCTGCAGAATAACAACTTCTGCCCACAAAAAAGACAATATATCATTTTGTACAATATATATATATATAGATACTGTATATAGGATAGGATAGGTATAATATACACACCAGTCCTCATGACTGTCGGCGCTACTCTTTAGTGTGTAAGGGCCTAGACCGCAATAGTGCTGCACTTTTAAGGTAGTCAGTCATTTCAGAATTTTACCACCTGTGTAAAAACAAAACATAAGTATGAATAGTGGCATAACATAACAACAAAAGTGGCACTGAGAATCAAAACAAATATACATTGAGAAAAGTTAAGCAATCCAGAGTTTGGAACAGTTAGCACAGAAAGTGTCCAAGGATTAATTAGTAAAAGAAGCAAATCTTGATTTGCTTCATTTCAACAGTGTTTATACAGTCAAAATTGACAGCAAATTTGAAATGACTAGGTTTTTAATATCTTGTTTATCTTTAAATCTTTACAACACTTTGCAGGAAAATGAGAAATCTCTTTCATAACTATATAAGATTTATAGAATACTATAACTATATAAAACTCAATATAAGATTTATTTAAATATTCATATGTATGCTTTAAATGCCATTTCAAATTTCTCAGTCAGAAAACTTAATCTCATTTTTCAAAAGGACACATAACCACCTCAATACAATAAAATACTTTAATGCATTAGCAATTATATCAGCTTATGAATTTTAATGATTATAATATTTAAGCAATTCTCCAATATGTATATGTGACCCTGGACCACAAAACCAGTGTTAAGTCGCTTGGGTATATTTCTAGCAATAGCCAAAATGATCGATTTTTCTTTTATGGCAAAAATCATTAGGATATTAAGTAAAGATCATGTTCCATGAAGATATTTTGTAAATTTCCTACCGTAAATATATCATAACTTAATTTTTGATTAGTAATATGCATTGCTAAGAACTTCATTTGGACAACTTTAAAGGCGATTTTCTCAGTATTTTGATTTTTTTGCACCCTCAGATTCCAGATTTTCAAATAGTTGTATCTCGGCCAAATATTGTCCTATCCTAACAAACCATACATCAATGGAAAGCTTATTTATATAAATCTCAATTTAAAAAAATTGACCCTTATGACTGGTTTTGTGGTCCAGGGTCACATATAAGGTCTCAAACTATAAGGAGACTGGAGCAAGTTGTCACACGTTTTACGAAGTAGGTAAATTCTTTTAGAATTCAATTTCTGAATACTGTAGGCACATAAGGCATTGGCTACAAACATTTTGAACCATTTTGCCTAGGAAAAAAATACAGTTCTAAAAACACATGACTTTTTTGAACTTTTTGTGAAAACATGCACCCTTTATTTGGCAAACATACACCGTAATTAATAATTGTATAAATTTGTAACACTTAAAACAACTGGGCCCAATTTTTATAACTGTGAAAATACAGTTTAAACTTTCTTGTCTGAATGTATGTCAGTGTGGTTTTATTGCGTTCACTTGTTTACACAGCAGCTACAGAAAAAAATAATAATAATTATTATTATTATATATATATATACATACATATATATATATATATATAT
>NW_015541011.1:437977-450106 GCF_001515605.1 Sinocyclocheilus anshuiensis | reverse complement strand
TGTGTGTGTGTGTGTGTGTGTGTGATATGGAAATGTTAGTTTGGAGGTAAGAATTTACAAAATTACTCTAATTTAATAGGGGTTTGAATTTTTGACTCAAAACCTTAAAGTTACTTAGGCATAACGCTTTTTAACAACTTCCCTGTGTGACAAGCAGACCCGGACGGTAACAGCATCTAGTCTGTGGCGTCGTTCGTTTGCAGTATAGATGTAGTGGGGTGTTACACTCACCTGTCCTAGTGCTCATTGCTGTGTGCTGTGAATGCCGGCTGACTGCGACTTATTTCACACTCCCTTCCTAAAAGCCGTCATGCAAACAAGTGCAGAGCGTCAGCTGTATCGACGTGTGGATATTCAACATACTGCGATAGAGTTTGGCTGAAAAATGAATGTTTCTTCCCGTAATGATGACAGACTGGCCCTCCCACTACCGCTGTGCTCAGTGTAGATGCGCCCTCAACATCTGCACACTGCAGCAGGTAGACTGCAAATATGTTTTTCTTTCTTCTTCAAGTTCATGACGGGCTGACGTCATATTAAAAGCAACAAACAATCCTGAGCTGGAAAGATGATTGATTATTGGTAGACTATATGAGTTTACTAGAAATATATGAAATAATATTTCTATTTTAGGTAAATGTTATATTCATAAATGTATACAATTTTTATTCATAAGTAAAAAGTGCCTCAAAGTTTTTTTGTTTGTTTGTTTTTTCAAAAAGAATGTATAATATTCTGTATTTATTTATTTCATTTTTTTGTCTCTGAGCTTTCAGCACTTTATCGTTGCTTTAAAAAGTTATTTAAAAATACAAATGTCATATAAATGGTTTGCAATGCAATCTTATTAAGTTATTATTATTATTATTACTTATACTACTTCTAATTTGGTGTCCAACTCAAGTCAATTCCCAAGTAAATCTTTTGTAAATTAAGTGTGACTTGAGACTGAATGAGACTGAACTATTTATTTATTTGTTTGTAGTTGTGCTCTGTTCTTTGGATCCCCTTTTTGTTTTTGTATTGCCTTACTGTCAGCAATGAAAAAAAATAGATGATTGATTATTGTGATGCAATATTTCAAAACATTAGACTGGCTATACCCTTTACAACATTACAGATACACTTAGTTTTTGTTGTATAGCTCCTCCACATTCCTTTAAAATAAGTGTTTTATTTTCTTTCAATGTGCTCTCAAATTTAAATCTTATTCTGCAATTCTGAAATCTTATTAAGCAATAATAATTCTGTATTAATTATTAATTTAATGATTTGTTACTTACGTGTGACTTGAGTCCAAGTGTTACACTCAAGTATACGTCTCCGTTATTATTATATGTGAGCATGTGTTTCATCTCTTGTTTGAATGATGCACGGTATGTTTGTGAGAGTGGTTGCTTGACAGCATGTAATCAGAGCCCTTTTATGATTGGAAAATGATGCAATGACACATGACCGGTGGGAAAGGTTGTTGACTGTTACAGACAGACAGAGTGACATAGAGGAGGCTGTCCTAATTAAACCTGGGCCATGCTTTGAGCTTGTCTGGAGAGCTGTCATCAAAGGGCCACTTGCATCAGATCACTTTCACCACACCACAAACTGGATGCATTTGGATACATTTCTACGCACATTGGGCAATTTCTATGTATGTTAATGTATCCCTATCTAGCATCATCAGTCAGTCAGAGAGATTACAGTATTACATGAGGCTGGCAGATAAGGAATGATTAAAGCAGGAGACATTTTTGACTTTTAACCTGTGCTTGGAAGTTTTTGCTGTCGTTTTCTTGGACACTGCTTTCAAGTGGCTTCAGAGCAATGGCTAGTTGTGGAAAATGTGATGTGCTCTTGCGCCTATTTGTAGGCCTGCTATAAATAGAGTCCTGCTGGCAACACATGCTCTGCTGTGATTGACAATTCTAGTGCTACTGTGACAGTAGGCTCCAAAGAACAGGCAAAGAAACATACTAATGGTGAGTTCTTTAAATGTTATACTATAATACAAGCCATTCAAAATTCAAACTATATGTGTTGGTTTGAAATCAAATACAAATGACTGTGTTTGACCAAATTAAAAGTAGCAAACAGCAGTCCCTATTTATAACTTCTCTGTTCAAATGGTTTGCTTGTTGAGACTAGCTGGCCTCAAAAGAGAATGGTTCTGTCTAAACTATATTTAAAAATTTCGTTTACATATTATTCATATTTTTATTACTTTTAATGTTTATATTTCTCAGTTTGATTGATTTGTTTTTTTTTTTCCTTTTCAGTAGTTCTCCAAATAGTTACCAAGTGGAACTTTACATTTTGGTTCCGAACGCCAAGAGACAGACCTGAATTTTATTCTGCAGAAATACTGAAACCCCACTTAAAGAGATTGGTGGGTTTTTTAGACTGTTGAAGTTATTTCTTTTGGACAATGACATCCAGGAGGCCCTTGACCCGCTCTTACTCTGGAAATGGGAGATCGGGAAGCCAAAATGGGGAGGATGTTTCATCGGCAAGCGGAAGGTCAGAGAGCCGAAACTACCTCTCCAACGTTAGGCCTGAAAACAGGTAAAAAATTGTCAAATTTGCTTGAGAGCATTTTTTTTCTGCCATGTTTGATTGTGAAAAGCCTGTCTGCTGGTGTCAGAATTATCCAAGCTTCCAGTTTGGATGTTGATTTTGAGGTTTATGATAGTTTTAAAGTCTAGAAATGAATTCTGTTTATAATAAATATTTTGGAAATACATAAATACAGTATTTCACTAATCAAATATATATTAGTGAAATAAATATAATAAAAAATGTATAAAATTATATGTTATATTAATGGTTTATCATTTGATTTTAAAAAAAAGTCTTTGGTTAGAACATGATCATTAGTTTTTATGTTAAAAAATCCCCCTATTCTCCTATTCCCCTATTAAATGAGATTATAGTTTAGCATTATCACAAAATTGTCACAAAATCCCATTTTCATCATTTAATTTTATTTATTTATTTTTATTTTTTTTTGGTTGCTGCTGCTGAAATACTGATGTGGTTTCCACATTGTGTTTGCTCAACTACGGTTATGCCAAGAAAGACCACAACATTTTCACCATTAACAACAGTTTTTACTATATAATTTATTACAGATGCTCCTGGCAGTGATTAAAATCAGGGTCACACAGTGACTAGCCCCTAGTTTAGATGTTCTTGTCTGATGAGTGTCCATTTGCCTCTTTTCTAAATAGCTTTTCAACTCACAGGTATTCAAACTACAGGCCACCAAGGTAATAAAACCTTCCCAAAAGGTCAATCCTAAACTAACTACACTTCAAATAACAATTTCTATTCCCCAAAATGCCATTTTACAATTTCAGAAATACCAAATTATAGCCAATTGCTTTTGATTGTAACGTGATCAATACTGTGACCCACCCAAATAACCACTGTATATTGTGCATGAAAAAATGCACTATAAATGATACCAAAAAAAAAACTTTTACGTGTTGATATTATCTGGCTAAAATAATATCCTCTCATCCTGTTAATACCTTGCAGCCTTTCCTCCCAATGACACCAAATAATTATAATTTTATGTTTTACTACTGATTAATAATACACTTTCGTGTCTATGCAAACTCCTTGCTTTAGATATTGCTTATTAATTCATTGATTTATATAATAATGTTTGGATTAATTTGATATAATATATACTAGCTTTTCTGAAATGGTGATTGATAAGTTGACACTTTGTCTTGGCCACTTCCAGAAGTACGTTATGTACCGTCATGGCTCAATTGACTGAAGAGACCCAGCCATGTTTTGAGACCACCATAAAATCGAAGGCAGTGTCAGAATTGTACAATGTCAAATTCTCATGTGTGGTCACAGGTAAGTTGCTTTATGATTATGATCAATAAATGAAAATACTGAATTTAAGTTTAAAACCTATACATAGTTTGTTCTATAACATTTCAGTATTGTAAAAATATACAAGATATATATGGTGAGGAAAGTCTAACAACATTTGAGTGTTTTTTTTTTCTTAAAATATACAATTATGATTTTCTAGGTTGAATATATAAAACCGTTACTATTTCCATTTAATAACAGCAAACTTTGTTAACTTTACTCATGCTTTCACCAGGTTACCCGGCTCCTGAGTTGACCTGGTACAAAGATGACATGGAGTTAGATCGATATTGTGGTCTTCCCAAATATGAAATATTTCGCAATGGAAAAATTCACACACTCCACATCTACAAGTATGATTATTTTCTTATTTCTGCTTATTTTCTACCTATCTTTGCATTTCTAAAGCAATACAATTCTTTTTTTAAAGTTTATTTCATACATTCATGTGCAAATCAATGCTTTTAGCAGTGACTACACAATGACAATATTTGCTTCATTTGGCAGCTGTACAGAAGATGATGCAGCCATTTATCAGGCCTCAGCAAGGAACAGTAAGGGCATCGTCTCCTGTTCTGGGGTGCTGGAGGTGGGCACCATGAGCGAGTTCCTGATCCACCAAAGGTTCTTCGCCAAACTAAAACAGAAGGCTGAGAACAAGCGGCGAGACCTGGAAGAGAGTCGACGTCGGGGTAAGGAGAACATCCAGAAGGAACAGTTAAATGTGATTAACCAGGAACGCTTACTAAGGAAGCGTAGGACTCCTGCTGGGAACGACCCCCTGAGCTCCTCTCCTACAACTCAGGATGGAGAGGAGAACGTGACCTCCCAAGGGACAGATGAAGAGCAGCCTGCAATCATAGACGATAAATCTGATAATATCACAGTACAGGCTTCTGTAGGCATAACAGAGATGATCATGGAGAATGGTAACGAGAAACTCAACAATAATTACGATCCAATGGAGCTGGTCGCCACAAAGCAGTCTTCCAAAGAGAAACCAGATGAAAAGAAAATGCGTATTACCAATGGATTTGATGAGGTGGGTGTTATTAAGCCCACCCAGAGCAACAGAAAACGAGAGGATGCTAATGAAGGCATGAGCCTGGCAAAATACTTAGCTGAGTCTGTGCAGTCACAAGCTGCTGAACAGCATCAGAGTTTCGCAAAGTCACAGGAGATCATGGAGGTCAATGTTACTCCTGTCCAAAAAAAAGAACAAGAAAGAGAGCTGGAGATAGAAAGGGAAAGATTAAAAGAAGAGGAGAGGAACCGATCAAGAGCAATAGACCGGGAGAAAGAACGAGAGAGAGCCAAAGAGAGAGAACGAGAGAAAATCAGGCAAACAGAACAAGAACAAAGAGCTACATCTGGGCCTTCAACCAAAGCCGCATCGCACAAAGAGCCAGAACCTCAACACAAGTCAGCTCTAACCTTGGTTCTTCACTCCCTAAAGGACATATTCTTCGGCAAAAGCAAGAAGTCTACAGAGCCAGCAGAAACCACAAAGAGAACTAGTGAAGTTAATGTAGAAAAAGAAATTCCATATGAGAAGCACCTCCCTCCCTCACAAACACCTCCTCGAGATATAGTCTATAGTGAGGCCTCCGAACTTGAGGCACCAAAGCTGGTCCAAGAATCATCTCAAATGGTGGATTTGGAAGTAAAAACTAAATCGTTGCCACAAACACAAGATTCAACTGTCCCTAATGATACCATAAACTCCAATTCAGCTGAACATATTTCTGAATTCCATGCAAACAAACCTGAGGATGTGTCTCCCACCCCTGAAAGAGAGCATATTGAGAGCATTGGAGCAACACTTAGACTTTCTGTAGAGCAGACGGAGATGCCAAAGGACGAGAGTAGTCCTGAGGAAGTCCCACAGATTGATCATTCACTGCTTTTCAAGGTGAGTTCATCACACTTCTCACTTTACAACCTGCTGGTTTTGTCCATTTGTAGTGCAGGGCTTCCTGCACCACAGCACATGGGGGTTATTTATAGAGAGTACATTTATGCGACAAGACTTGAGTTTAATTACACCAGTCCATAGCCAAGATGAAGACACTAACTACACCCAAGAGAACACAGTAGGCAGCTTTGAGATTATTTGGTCTTTGACTTTCTCATGTAAGGTGCCAGCATTGTTCTTATAGACTATTTTCTTGGCAAAACCGCAACCACAGTGTTTGGGATACAGGACACAAGTAAAGTAGGGTATAAAGTCTAAAAGCACTAGTTAAAATGTTTCTATTTTGTTTTTGTTTTTTCTAATTAAATAAAAATATTAATCACAATATTGTACAATATTATATTATAAGCTTAACAGTTAAAAAAAAAATCTTTGTGTACCATGATGCTTTTTTTTCTTCAAAAGATTTTGTAATGTTTTTGATAAAAGTCTCTCAAGCTCACCAAGGCTGCATTTATTTGATACAAATACAATTAAAACCGTAATATTGTGAAATATTATTACAATATTAAAAAACTTTCTATATATATATATATATATATAATTCATTCCTGTGATGGCAAATCCAAATTTCTTTTAGCTACCATTACTCCCGTCTTCAGTATGACATGATCCTTCAGAAATCATTCTAATATGATGATTTACTCCTCGAGAAAATGTTGAAAACTGTTGTGCTGCTTAATATTTTTGTGGAAACCATGATACTTCTTTAATGAATCCTGCATTTATTTGAACCAGAATTCTTTTGTAGCAAGGGAAAGGTCTTTACTGTCACTTTTAATTATTTGAATGAAACTTTGCTTATTAAAAGTATCGATGTCATTCGAACAAAAAACCTTAGTGATCCCAAACTTTTCAACTTCTCACAACACCAAATTTTTTATGTGCTCTGCTTTTGTCTTATTTACGGCTCTCTCCCAGGACTTTGAATAAGGCCCATTGGCCCTTTAAAAGGACAATCAATAATGTGCAGAGTGAGCATGAGTCAGACTAGCTGGATTTTTAGCTTATCTAGAATACTTAGAGAATGCGTTTTCATGAGTCAGCAGACCTTAAGAACAACAGAATGTCATAAGGGGACATGACAAATTCACTTTTAAAAATTTGTATTTACTCATTGGGAGCAACTAGTATTCTTAAAATCAACATGAAATGGGATTTACTAATTCCTTAACAAAAATACAAATATAAAAATACAAATATAAATGTATTTTTGTTATAGTTTGACTTTTTTTGTCCTGCACCTGAGCCCTGTGTGGGTTGTGCGCAACTTTTTTATACTTGGATTTACTAATTCCTTGACATATTCGTGTTGACTTGGACATGTTTTAATGTTAGTGAAGGTCAGGACATGATGAAGGACAGTTGCTGGACACTAAGACAAGAAGACAAAACCTCTTCACATTTTCCGGATTCTTTGGCTCCCTGAGTCTTAAAATAAACCTGTTTCTAATCTGTGCTGAGGGAAGCCATACCATACAAAGAGAGTTCACTGACTGCTAAACTTGTATACATTATGTCAGAGAAACCAAAGTCAGCTGACAATTCACCGTGAAAATGTTCCACTTGCATGTAAAACCTTTATCTCTGTATGTATAATGGATGATTAAATGCCCAAGATGCCCTATTATTCATTTTGGTTTTAGATTTTAGTTGCGTTTTATTACAAACATGTTTACTTACTGTGCAGGCAACTATAGAAAGTAGTTAAGCTTCTTTCTTGGCAAGAACGTGCACATGGCAGAGGTTCTGTTAGCCCTCACATGATTTTTAAAATGCCATGGCTGAAGATTACAGAGAAATGAGGCTGTTAATAAGGCATGTGGAATCACAGTGATTGCATCATCGCTTAAAACCAGATACGGCTAAATGCCAATAAAGAATTCACGTTTGTTAGTCAACAGGGTGAATGTCACCTTTAATTGCTTCACATGTGCTCTACAGTCTCAGACAGGACACACATGTGATAGCTTTGCACCTGGCATGTAACGTATTCAGCTGTTTTATTTCCTATGTAAAGTGGAAGTGCAACCACCCTAGCATCTCGTGGGAAGTTAATGTTAGTTGTTGTGGTGTGTCAGTTAGAGGAACCCTGCACATTCATCTGAACTCTGCGTGTTGAATCACAACAGAGGAACTTCTGTTCTGAAAGCTCTCGTAGGAACGGTCTGTAAATGTGACAAGCTGCTTCTGTCACAGCTGAAAATGGCACTCTATTTTACATTTTTTGTTTAACAATTCAATAATCATAACATTATAATGTTTACAATGTGGTTATATAGTTTAAAGTTGCCATGAAATGGAAATTCACCCTATCTGTTTTCAAAATATTGTGAACAATTCACATATCACTACAGTACATATCACTTCTCACAATGAAACAAAGAATTGTGGCAAAATCAAAAAAAAAATTCCTAAGCTAGAATGTTACCATTTTATTACAAAAAATTAAAACATGGGCATAACTGATCATTTACTTAAACTTTGGTAATATTAAGTGTTTTTTGACACATTACCAATGTGGTTTTGTGGTGTTAGTTATCATATGTCACTAGTCATACAGGGGGGTTTTCAAGTTGACCTGACAGGTCATAAATATTATGTTGTTTTCCTTCTACATATGTGGAAAGTTGCACAAGATTGGTAGTCTGAGTGTACAAATGTGTATATTGTTTCAAGTATAACAGCTTAAAAAACAAGTAAACAAACAAAGTGACAAAAATAGTTGAGGTGTGTGCTTATTCAATAAACACAACATCTTGTATCAAAAAACATGATATATACTATATAATCTAAGCTTTTATAAAAACCTCTGCCTCAGTCATTGATTTTATGATCTTAGGATCAAATCAATCCAAGCATAAAAGTGACTAATTACTCTTTTTTTATTTTTATTACTATCTCATAATTAATGTCAAATGCCATAAACATAAAGATTTAATGTATGCCAAGAGGACAAGGTAAAACTATACAATTTGTGCAGTGAATTCAGTTTTGTGAGGCCAACATGTTACCTATTTAACAAGCAACTGTTTATGTTTCAAGGCTACAGATGACCATTCTAAACCTAGTGACACAGATGTTCCTGGCTCGGTGAACTTGACCAATCCTCCATTTGAGACTGAAAGGCTGGAATTCACCTATCCTGAGGATGAGGTCATGCAAGGTGCTGAGGAAATGCATATTTTAGAGGAACAGGGGCACTCAGCTGCCCCCGGTACAGACCTCATCATGGCAGACCTGGAAAGCATGCAGTGTTGTGAGAGCCAGCCAGAGTCTCAGCTTTCACAGCTTGCCGACTCTGTCCCTATCGAAGTGCACGCTGAGTCCCAGTCAGTGGAGCTGAGGGTAGAAGAGAGCAAAGAGCCATGTGAGTCAAATGAGAAAGTAATTCCTCATATGGAGGAGGAATGTGTTATGAAAATGCTAGAGGGAGGTTCCCTGACAGGGAAAAATAAAGAGGACATGGATGGTGCAATAGAAGGGAAATCTTTCACTGCAGGGGAAAATGAGCCAGAGAGTGACTTTGGCATAAAAGAATCAGTCCTTCCTGTAGTTGTAGTGAGTCAAAGAGAATATGAAATTAATGATCAAAATTCATTGTCCCCAGCATTGGTGCTAAGTCAAGAAGGGGATTCCGTCGCTCTTGTGTCTGAGAGTGCAATGGAAATCAATTTTAAACCAAATGAAAAATCTATACCAGCACTAAACGTTAGTTTTACAGAGAATAAAGTCGTAGCTGACTCTGCTACAGTGAATGACTTTCATATGGTGGAAATCAAGGATGATAAATGCATTCCAAGTCAGGGGAGGAGTGCTGAAGAAAAGGTAAAAGATAGTGGTGAAGAAAAGATGAAGAAAAGAACTGAGGAAGAGAGGGAGGAAAAGAGCAATGTTAATGCTGAAAAACTAAAGGATGATTGCAGTCAACCAAAGAAAGATGATGTTAAGAGAAACAATAATGTTGCTCCAGAGACAGAAACATCTGTTGTAATTCCAGAGATAGAGATCCCCAAAAGTCCAAGACGAGGTGAGACTGAGGTTATAGAAACTCAACCAAGGCCATACAAAGTAGATAAACCAAAACTCCTTACAAAAGCACAAGCAGAGAGACGTTTGGCCGAGAAGGACCAACCAGCAGTCCAACCAATCATAATACTCCCCGATACAAGAGAAACCGTCATAAAGAATGTGGCAAAGAAGAGATCCACGGCACTCATCCCAGAAATCAAGGTCACATTGCCAGAAAGAGTCAAACGTGAAGAACCTGTTATTGTGCCCAGAAGTGAAATTCTGAAATTAGAGCCTGAGAGAGTTATGCAACCTTTAACACAAGAGGTGGCACAGATATTTCGAGGAAAGGAAAGACAACTGCAAGATGCCACAAGAGCATCAGGTGAATCAACCTCCAACAGTGCCTTAGTTATTCCAGATCTTTTGGGTGTGGCAAGGAACACTCAATCATCGCCTTCCGTGGAGAGAGCACAGGAAGTTAAACCACAAAATCTAGAAGCAAGAGTGAGATGTGGAGCAGAACAAGGAAGTATCAACAGTGGGTGGGACAGAGACGATGACAATAATATCCCTATAATCAACATAGCATATGCTGATGATAACTCAACCACTCTTAAACAAGAGCAAACTCACGGCCACCCCTCACTTCCTGGCATAGTAATCTCACAAGATATCCCTCAAGATATTCCTCCAATCTCTGTCACAAATGCCGATATGCATACCGATAACAAAAAAGATGGCTCCAAGACTTTAGTTACTATGCTGAAGAGTGAAAGCAACCAACATGGTCCAGTTGCTACTTCTGAGAAACCAAAAGAGCAGCTCATGACCCAGCTGATACCTGATATGTCTACAAAAACTCCTCCTAGTATTACTAACCAAGACCCAGACAAGGGTCCCCAGCCGAAAGACACAAAAGTAGAGCCTGAATCTGACAGGCTTCAAAAAGACAAACCTTCCATAGAAAAACTTAGCCTAACAACCCCTGTTGGACCTACACTCCCTCCACTAAGTCCTGCCAGTTTGCGAAGGCTAATGGCAAAGAATAACCCAAACTTAGAGAGTCAGGGGTCCATCTCAAGTGCATCAGTGGATGGAAGTGAGAAGAAAGGGGAAGAGAGTGGAGGAAGTACACCCACATCCACTCTGTCCTGTGAGAGTAGCCCAAAGATGAAGCGACGAGACAGTCTCACTCTAATACCCTCAGCCACCCCTGAGGAGCTGGCTTCTGGTGCTCGTCGCAAAATCTACCTTGCCAAAACCAAGTCAGAGGATGAGGGATCTGACACACAGGGTAAGAGGGATAGTCCATATATGTCGCCCAGTCAGGCTCGTAGGGCGGCTTTCCTGCAACTTCAAAGTGGGCAGCAAACACCGCCCACAGAAAGACGTTCACCATTGCTGACCCGACGCAAGGCCACACTGGAGGTACCGAAACCTAAGGAGGAGATAGCAGAGGTGACAGACAGCACAAAGACAGAAAGCAAACCAGTAGAAAAGGAGAAGCTGGACCCCTTCAAAGGTAACACATATGTATTTTTATACTGGTTAATTGTTGTTGATTGCAGTTTTTTCCAGCAGGAACTTAATGAAATCTTTCATATCTATTAAAAAGGTTGTCAAACCTGCACAATAAATAACTAACATTTATTTATGTTAGTTGGCCAATATTTATTGACCAATACTGATCATATCAAAATGTAGAATATGCCAGAGGTGCCAGGTTCAGATCCCGGATAAGCCCCCAATTTTTGATATCACTCATGTTTGACACCAACATAAAAGCCATTAAAATATTTGCATATATCATCATGCATGACATTGGGATGTATTTAGGCCTTCATTCTGATTATTCTTCTACTTTCTAAGCACATTATCATGTTGACACCAACACATAGGGGGACGCCTGATATGGGGAAAGAGTAAACACTACATATCTCTACCTTGTTGCCTCTGTCAAGTTACCCGTGATCCTCTTTCCATTCAGCTCCTCAGGTTATCCGCAAGATTAGGGGAGAGCCCTTCTCAGATGCCTCAGGCCACTTGAAGCTGTGGTGCCAGTTTTTTAACATTCTTAGTGACTCCACCATCAAGTGGTACAGAGACGAAGAGGAAATTGTGGAGATGCAAAAATGGTAAATTCCTCTGCAATCATTCAACACAGCCAAAAACCTGAACCCTGTCGACATACAGCGCATAAACTAATCATTTAATCAACAGATCAATAAATTAATCAACAGATTAGTTACAGA
>NW_015541011.1:430858-437648 GCF_001515605.1 Sinocyclocheilus anshuiensis | reverse complement strand
TATATATATAAATGCTAAAGCAGTAAATCTATGGAAAAACATAAAAAGTCCAACACACTGTCATAGCTTGGAAAAGTTTAGTGTTACCTTTCAGGCATTTTTCTTCATTTGAACAAATGTCTGAAATGTTGACATCTAACAAAGGTTTAGCTATGACAGTGTGCATATTTTACTGCTTTCATGTATTCTACCGTAAGAGGTGTTTAATGCTGTAAACCTGAAAAGTTGCTAGCAATATTGTTAACTGCTTTGTGGAGACTTGTCACTTATTCACTCATTCACTTATTTGTATTTGACCATGAACACCACAGCTGTTACTGGTGAGACTCTAGTCAGAGAGTATGTAACCCAAAACTGCTCTGTTGCACCATCAGGGGATATTAAAATTCTAAATCTAAATTTGTTTCTCACAGTGCTGTATCAGCACAATGACGCCTTACTCATACGCATACACCCTGAAATGCGTCATGTGCTTGTGTTTGTAACACACTGCCCTCATGTGGCTGTAAGTTTGTGCCACTTTCCATTAATAGAGTATAAAATAGGGTTGTTGGTTCATTTACTATGCTTTCCTCTATCATTTACTCTAATGCTTAAAGTGTGTATTAGGATATCAGTGTATTTTGTATAACTGTAAAGTTCCTTGTATGTTTAATTTACATCTCTTCTTCTCGCTCTCAGTGCTGGGGATGAGAGTCCAGTGGCCCTGGCCATAGTCCAGGCTTCCAGCAGAGACTGTGGAGTATATGGCTGCTCAATCAAGAATGAATATGGGACTGACATCACGGATTACTTACTCAGCGCAGACAGTAATTTATAACTCATTGGTCCAATAAACAGAAATCTGCTAATGTATTATTTATTATGTTCACTTTCACTCTGTTTCTTTTTTGGGCAGTACTGGCAGATTTTTTCTTAAGGGAAGATTTAGAAGGTAAGACTTCTGGAGGAAATCAAACGTGTATATTGCTAATTATACTTCAAGTTTTTTTTTACCTACATTGAATTTTCTATACTATATTTCTGTCTTCTCAGTTGGAGAAGAGATTGAGATGACATCAATGATGTTCACCAAAGGCCTGGCAGACTCTGGATACTGGGGTGATAAATTCTTTGGTCGCATCATGACAGCGGAGGTTCAGATTGGAGAGGGATGTGTGCACAAGACCTGCAGGGCAAAGGTCATCTATGGTTTGGACCCTGTCTTTGAGTCAGGCAGCACGTGCATCACTAAAGTAAGAAATCCCATCACATATGGGGCCAAGGAGGAGAGCAACCTGGTCGAGAGAAATCTAGAGATCACCAAACAGGTTAGAGTCTTAGTGGATCACAATTTACATTAAACAATTCATAGTGACATAGCAAAAACCATAAAAAGGAAACATTGAGGAAAGTGGTTATTTATACTGCCAAGCTCCAAAAAGTACCATAAGAAGTATCATAAAATTGGTCAGTACAATGGTAAATGTTAAAGTTCTAAAACCTTATTTATATTTTTGAAACTTGTACATTTGTGACTGATCATGATGTGGCAAGAACCAATGAGATTTGATCTGTGAATCTGTGAAAATTATTTGAAATATTCAATCATTATCACACAAGTCATACCTTCATTTTTTGATACTCTTGTTTTTACTGTCTTTTTGGAGCTTGTATTATAATTGTTTGGAAAAAGAGCAGCTCAGGAATTTTTACCACAATGATTTTCAGTTTGGGTATTTTTCAAGTAAAAGTTGTTGTTTTTTTTATCATTTTCTTATCCTCAGGACTGTAAAATCCAAAATACCGTTCGGGAGTACAGCAAAATATTTGCAGCCGAGGCCAGAGTGATTGAGAACTTTGGATTCTCATTAGAGTAGGTCATGGAATACAATATTATTTCAAACTACTGTCTCTACACATAAATGTGTGTGTGTGTGTGTGTGTGTGTGTGTGTGTGTGTTTGTATACATATATATAATAACTGCTATCTATAAAAATTTTAATAATTGATATTTTGGCTCTGAAGTACCAATAATTTGTAACTTATTTTATGACTATTTGATATCTATAATTCTTTTCTATTAAGTAATATTGATTGAAAGACATTTCTATGTAATGCATATGGATACAAATAAGAGATAATGTCAAAATGATCTAATTTCAGTCTTCTTTGCTTCTCTGAATCAATTCAGAGTCATCCCCCTTCATCTGATGTATCGGCCCGCCAATACAATTCCATATGCTACAGTAGAGACTGACCTGAAGGGCGTGTATATGAAATACTGTCTGATGGACAGCACAGGGAGACTGATCGCCAGAGCCACCTCTGAGGTGGAGCAGAAGTGTTGCACTTTCCAGCACTGGATCCATCAATGGACCAATGGAAACCTCCTGGTTACCCGGATAGAAGGTAAGAAGGCTTCACATGTACTTATGAGTAAGTTGCTAAGTACTATATATTAAAATATTCCTAAATGTATGCAAAAAATATAATAATATAATAGTATAAAATAAACTCTTGTGTGTTTCAGGTGTTGATACAAAGATTACAAGCATTGAAATTGTTACTAAGTCTAAAGGGTTGGTATATTTTACTATGAGATTATCATGTTTACCCATTTTTCTGATATTTCCACTTCTTCTTCAGTTTTTTCTTGGAGAGACTAATATTTTTAATGTCTTCTGCAGGTATCAAGGCCTCACAGATAAAGGATCTCCAAAGATAATCGAGCAGTTCATTACTCAACATCAGTGTAATTACTACTGTGGACTTTTGAGCCTAAGACCCTTAAAGCCAGTGGAATCTCTACAGCAGCCTAAAATAAAGACCTCCAGGAGCCCTCTACTGGCCCGGAGGGGCGTAACAGGCTCATCCAGCCCTCAGCTTCAGAAGAAAGGAACTAGCCCACAGTCCACCAGGAAAGGCACGTCTAGCCCCAAAGTGGTTAAAAAGACAGGTGAAGCTGGGGAGAGCAATTCCACCACCAAACACAAAGCTGTGGAGGTCCCAAAACCTGTCAGGATGAGGTAGAAAGAAGGACTAGAACTCTTGGAAACAAACGCAAAGCAACTAGGGCATACTTTTTGATTTTCTTACCAAACTTTAGTTTGGAGACTGTATAATTATCTATAGCTACTGATGTACAGCACAGGTGGCTTCCTGTAAATGGATTCTGTCCATTGTCTTTGCACAGTGTCTAAAATGCAACAAATAAGGAAGAAATGGCTATATAGATACAAGGATAGTAAAAGGGTGAATGACCAGACAGAGGTGTTTGGCCATTTTTAATATTACTGTGAACTGCTTTGCAGCTATAAGTCACCATTAATACCTCCTGAGACAACCTTCACTTTATTTTTAAGAGCTGAATTGAAGCTATCACCTTTTTAAGACTGGAGAAAAATACAAAACCCGGGCTGCCTGTAGATGGATGAACAGTGTTTTCAGATAGACTCTGGAACTTTGTTATGATTTACTCAAATGTTCCTATGTCAAGTTTATATGTCTAAGGAACCGTGAGAGAGGGACTCTTCGAGGTTTCCTCAAACAACTGTGATGTATGTGTTTCAGCTGTGTAGAAATGCAGCTGTCACCGAGGTGCTTTTTATAGTGGATTGTTCTGCTTTTAAGGGTTATGGCCATTAATCTGCAACACCAGTGCACCGATATTGGTTGTATGCAGGCAAAGTATTAGTGTCATAATCAATGCAGATGAGATTTATCTTAAATGTATCTCCTAGAAGAGGGAAAATTATGCGGCGTGTCTATTTACACCTTGTTGGCAGATGCTATTTACACTACCTTCGCCCACCAACGTGTGTTTGGGATAGTCAACATTACAAAAGACGATAGAGAATCATCAGCTCTAGTGGCGCAGATGGTAAAATGTGTGTTGTGCTAATTTTGATCAACCCGGGTCCGAATCCACCTTTTGGAGAACTTTTTTCTCCCTTTTCAAATTTTTAAATCACATCAGAAAAGCATTTATTTTCAATAAAAATGAAGGAAATAATTAAAAAGTTGAAAATAAAGTAATGGGTAAGGTTAGGGAGGTCCCAATAAGGTGGCATCCATTTAATAATTTTAATTAAAATTTACACTCAATAAGTTATTATTGCATACTGTTTTATAATGTAGGCTACTACATAAATCCTGCTATTTTAACAGTGTAAATAGAATCTATAGCTATTTGCATTTAGTGTAAATAGCATATCACTAAGAAATGCTGCTACTGACCTTCCATGCGTCATCTGTCTCTGGAACCCTCCAACTTCACACAAATGGAATATATATATATATATATATATATATATTAACATTCAAAAGTTTGGGGTCAGATATTAATAGTTGTATTAATATAAGCAAGGATACATTAAATTGACCAAGAGTGACAATAAAGGCATTTATAATGTTACAAAATATTTTTATTTCAAATAAATGCTGTTCTTTTGAACTTTCTATTTATCAAAGAATCCTGATAAAAACAGGAAAAATCAGTTTACACAAAAATATTAAGCAGCACAAAATGAAAATTCAGCTTTGCCATCATAGGAATACATTTTAAAATATATTAAAATAGAAAAACGTTATTTTACCATTTTCACAATATTACTGTCTTTACTGTATTTTTGATTGAATAAAGCCTTTGTGAGCATAAGAGACATCTTTCAAAAACCCCAAACCTTTGAATGCTCAGTGTTTACAGGTTTTGAAAGTTTGAAATGTATGATAATTAAAAATAACCAAAATAAATCAATGTAGCTATCTAACCCTTTACACCGTTCACAAGATTTAGTAACCATTATTTAGCAGAAATGGCGGGTGCTAACTGCAAAAACTCATAAAATATCCATGAATTACTTGTTTAGATGTATATGAAAGGTTACCACAGATAGTGGTCAGAAATTATAAGATATGATATGGCATAAGGGCATACTCTGGTCTGTGTAGGGGTTTATATTATAAAAAATTATATGGATTGTAGTGTATTAGAGAGAGAAGATTAGCAGTATATGGTATGTTTGTAAGGATAAACATTTTAAGTGTTTTTGTTGCGTTGTGTTATTTGTTTTTGTAAAATAAATGTGTAAATACAGCAGATAATTCTTTGGCTCATTTTACCTTCATATCTTAAAAACTGCCTGCCTGACCAAAGAGCCCTTTGGCCCTTATTGGTTGGCTCCTGTAATGCAATAGTCCGTGTTTTCACTGCAATGCCAGCATAACCACCAGAATAAAACATTGCAGAGCACTATGTCTTAATATCTGTCACATCACTGGATGTTAATTTGAAAAATGATTATAACATTTAAGACAGAACAACACAAATTGAATTAAATTTACAGCATTTACAGAACATACAAATACTTTTGCATTGTGCTAACACATTGTGTTACAACAATAAAGAAATGATGTATGAATAGCTAAATGTATAATATATTATTAATATACATATATTAACTTAACATACATTTAAAATGTGTGAATTTAATAAATAATGTCATTATATTTAGTTCAGAGGTGTTTTCTGCATTTTTGTATCATTACCTATTGGCCAAACTACATGCAAACAGATTCCTGAAAGAGGCCACAACAGTTTGCAAAATAAATTGTAGCATTTTTCACTCCACTCCAGGACCCCTCGAAATAAATTGTTCCATTGTTGATAGTGCTGCAAACAAACAAACATTTACATTGATGCAGTCTATAGAGTAAATATTTCCTAGATTAAAGGAACAGTACACCCAAAATTTACAATTTGCTGAAAATTCTCTCATCCTTAGGCCATGGGTCATCTGCAGTGAATGGGTGCCATCAGAATGAGAGTCCAAACAGATGATAAATAATAAATAATCTGCAAGTAATCCACAAGACTCCAGTCCAAAAATCCAACAACGTATTTGTTTAAAACTGTTTTTGCTTTTAAACAGTGCTTGATCTATGCATATTTCTTTTTTCACTGAAGAAAGCAATATTATGGATAGAGGACTCGTATTTTAGTCTGAAGCAACAGTTTAAAGTTAAAACGCCTTGATGTGATTTGTTTATTACAAACACACAGCTTTTCACTTCAGATGTTAATTGATGGACTGGAGTCACGTGGATTACTTGTGGATGTTCATTTTTGGGTGAACTATTCCTTTAAACATTTCAGTCCTGAGTGCTTTTAGATGACGACAACACAACAATATTCTCTGTCCTTACCTTTCAAAAAGATCATTACAGCAAGTTTCAATGTTGGGAGTAGTGGTATTGAAGACATTTTGAAACACATCCACGCAGTCCAACGGAGGGACGAAAAGTATACCTACAGGTAGAACAATACTAAATTTAACTCAAAACCAGATTGTACTTAATCAAAACCAGCAGGTGAGGGGGCTGTGGCATAGTAGTTCATCTGCGCTGGTAACTGATATTAGGTTAAAGCAGTGCTGGGGAAAGTTACTTTTAAAAGTAATGCATTACAATGCATTAATTGGTTAATAGAATGGGATTAAATACATAAAGTATATTTGTGTTGTTTAACATTTAATTATTGCATGTTTGCTTCATATTCTGAGTTGCATTATTTTTATTCATTTTCAGGAATACTGAATCTGTGTTTTTTTTTTTTGTAGGTCTTTTTTTGTGAGTGAGATTAATTAATGCATATTCATATTTATTTTAGAACTACAGTAACACCTTCTGATTTCTCTCAACATGGGGACAGGAGAGCTGTCAATCAATAAATTGAAAAAAAAAAAAAGTAACTTGCGTTACTTATTTGAAAAAGTAACTCAGATATTCTCTTGTAAATTAAAAAGTAAT
>NW_015541011.1:420871-428229 GCF_001515605.1 Sinocyclocheilus anshuiensis | reverse complement strand
TTTTTTTGTGAGTGAGATTAATTAATGCATATTCATATTTATTTTAGAACTACAGTAACACCTTCTGATTTCTCTCAACATGGGGACAGGAGAGCTGTCAATCAATAAATTGAAAAAAAAAAAAAGTAACTTGCGTTACCTATTTGGAAAAGTAACTCGGATATTCTCTTGTAAATTAAAAAGTAATGCATTACTTTACTAGTTACTTGAAAAAAGTAATCTGATTACGTAACTCGCGTTACTTGTAATGCGTTACCCCCAACACTGGGTTAAAGGTTTTAAGTTTGAACCTGGCAAGGGGCAATTAATAACCCATCACTCTTCTGTTTTTGAGCAAGGCTTTATAGAGACTGTCCATCTAATGTGTAATGTAAGTTGCTTTGAATAAAAATGTCTGCTAACTTAACCTAATGGCGTGTGGTGATCAAGCTGCGATGTTGGTTTGATGTGTTTGACTAAAGTTAAAACACAGATTTGAATAATTACAGATTGCTTACCAGCAATACAGGCATTTATCAGGGAAACACATGTGCCTGTGAACAAGGCTCTGAGCACTAAAGTAGATATGTCACTCTTCTTTTGTGGACAAATAGAGGCTGTGGAATAATAATAATAATAATAATCAGTAAATGATATGTTATAAAAATGGTGATACTGAACAATGGTGATAAGAAGTCATAAGCTATACTGTTAGCACTAAAATCATTCAAGCAAGTGCTTTGAATAGATACTCACACAGGCCTCCAATCACAATACCAAGAGAGCTGAAATTAGCAAAGCCACACAGTGCATAGGTGCAGATGATTTCTGATCGAACCTGCAAGTAGTTTGGACAACATATACTTTAATGCTTCTGACAAACTTCAGATTATGCATTTGACTATTTATTATGTTTATTAACATAAATACATTACATACATTATGTATTATTACATACATACTTACTGAGAGCCAATTTTTCTCTCCATCATCTTCTAAAATGCCATTAAGTCTGTTGTTTTTGAGCTCTGACAGCTTCTCGTAGGCTATAAACTCATTGAGGAAGAGTTTAGTGCCAATAAGTTCAGCCACTGTAAAAGACTCCTTGTATGGAATTCCCATCATGAAGGCCACCGGCATAAACACATAGGAGCAGATCAACTGAGGATTTGAAGGTAACAACACTTTTAAAACACTTCTGAATATAAAGATTTGTAGGATGATGATTATGACTTTTTCCTTTTGATGTAACATGTAAGTACATAACAGTTCAAAGTTTGGGGCAGTATGATTTTTTTTGAAGAAGAAGAAGAAGAAGAAGAAGAAGAAATTAATATTTTTATTGAGCAAGGATACATTAATTTAAACAAAAGGTGACAGTGAAGACATTTATGATGTTACAAAAGATTTCTATTTCAAATAAATGCTGTTCTTTTGAACTTTACATTTATCAAATAATCCTGAATTTAATCATGTATTATGGATTCCACAAAAATAGAAATGTTTTGTGAAGACGGAAGTAATGGCTACTGAAATTCAGTTTTGCCATCACATTAATAAATTACTTTTTAAAATATATTTAAATAGAAAACAGTTATTTTAAATTAAAAAAATATTTCATAAAATTATTTTTACTGTATTTTTTGATCAAATAAATGCAGCCCTAGTGAGCACAAGAGACAAAAACAATAAAAAGTCTGACTGATCCCAAACTTTTTTGAACGGTAATACGCACACACAAACACATTATATATATAATGATCTTGAATATCAAAAAAGCCCCTCAGGATCGGGTAATACACACCTCAAAAGTGACTTCTGGGTATCCCACCATGCCTCCCATCCATTTGAGTGTAGCATTTATGAAGTCCAAAATGGCGAGGAAAGCAATCAAGTTAGCAGCGATGTTGGCAACAAGTCCTATTGATGCAGATGCGCCACCGCTGACAGCTTCCAAGATATTCTGTTCACCACTGAACACACACATACATAATAATAATAATAATAATAATAATAATAATAATATGAAACATACCTATTATTTTTTTCTAGAAATCTAGAGTTCATATTTGACAGGATAACCCACCCGCTGTCAACTTTAATCTGACTCTTAGATGTAAACTTGCTCTTTTCAGTTTCAGGGTAGGATAGTTTGGAGATGGCTAAAGCACATGGAGCAGCCATCACTGATGCAGAAATCAGAGATGAGGCATCAATCTGTGTAAAGGAGATTTATTATCCCATAAAGAACATAACATACTGTGGTAACAGCTAAACTCATTCAGTTGTAACATTTTTTTGCCATTCCAGCTTTGGAATTTTATAATAAAATGAAGTGCATGTTGTCGTACCCCAAATGAGATGAATGCACCCATAACACTCCCAGCAATGGTGGCAAATCCTCCAGTCATGACAGCATGAATCTCAGACTTGGTCATGTCCTTCAAATAAGGACGAATCAGGAGCGGCGCCTCGGTCTAGAAAAAAATAAAAACATTACAACATTATGACAATTATTATATATATATATATAACATTATATCCTTTTTTTTAAAAGGATCTTCTCCCTTATAAGAAACATCTAAATTTGTCACAAAATGTTTTTAGGTCATTTGAGAGCATATATAATGTTGCATGCTGAACTGAATTGAATTGAATTTTTCAATAAATGAGTATATTATAGTAATGATGACAGAATATTACCTGACCAACAAATATGTTCCCTGCCACACTGAGAGTCTCTGTAGAGGAGGTTCCCATCGTTACCTGCATTGCCCAGGAAATCTTAGCACAGAAAAATACACTATTAATGCATTCATATGAAGAAAATCTCTTGAAATTATCATAGGTTAAATGAACATAAGACTGGACTTAGTCACTTTTACCTTTGTGATGACCCACTGCATGACACCCAGGTAGTACAGCACTGACATTACACTGCTGAAGAACACCACTATAGGCAGAGCCTGTGAGTATTGAGCAACATTCAATAGTAAAAATAAACCCATCCATGCATTTCATGTCAAGTACGCTTCATTACTAACCTGGAAAGCAAATATGTTCTCAATGAGGTCTCCAAACACAAATGATGAACCAGCTTTTGTGTAGTCCAGAAATATCTGAAAAAAAAGAAAGACCATAATATTCTGTTTCTCCTTCTCTCTTGTAGTTTAAATAATCATTCATTATTGTTTTGTTTTAATAAGTTACCACAGATTGTAACATATTAACTTCAATTAGAGAGCCATATCTTTGCAAGTATGATGGACATTATATTAGTTTACACAATAAAGAGGTGTTCAAACGTATGTAAAAATGCTCCTGTTTTGCATTTTTCTAATTTAATAAAAATCATAATAATGATGCTTTATATTATACCTGAACTTGCTTTCCAAGCCATTCAAATGCTAACAGACCAGGCTCTGTCCTAATGACAAACAGGCCAATGGCAAACTGTAAACCGAGTCCCCAGAAGACTGTCCTCCAGCTCACCTAATCAGAATTCAACGCAAACAACCTTTTTCGTTAACAACCACATTAATTTAAACTAATTTTTAAAAAAAAGTTCCTTTAGCATCTACAACTATTTTATTGTTGGGAAATGATAGGTGTAACCTCAACAGTCTGATAAGGTTTGTAGGAAATCCAAAGTCTAAAAAAATACATTTAAAGAGATAAGCACCTTCAATAAAGCATGTACTGTTTGCAGGTGTGTGTTTTATCACTCACTGCAGTTCTGTGTGCAGAGAAGAGAAATATGGCAATAACGAATAGACAGACACCGCCAAAAGAGATGAGCTGCTCTGGGCGCTTTCGTGTGTCGATTGCCAGCCACGCCACCAGCAGGCCCACCACAATTACTATGAACACCCTGGAACATACAGAGATACATATGACGCATGTGTATAATCATGGTCCCTGTATTGAAAACACATATTGCCCATTTTATTATATTTAGAGCAGTGGTTCTCAACCTTTTTGAAAAACCAATGCTTTAGAGTCTGTGGTAAAGACTGATTTTACTGTTTTGTTCTACAACAATTACACACAGTCAAAACCTCAAACATGAATCTTGTGACCTTTAAAAATATAAGTAGCTAACAAGTTGCTATTTAAGTGCATAGCTCACATTGTTGTGCTAGTTACAGTGTGGTGCATTATGTACAGTGTCAACTTGTTTGCAGCAGGCTAATAAAACACACTATTCTAAAAGGGCATAGGAAATTCCAGAGGGAATGGTTCTCTTCTGAACAGATCTTTTACTCACCTCCAAACCATTCCAACAAACTAATTATATACATTATTGAATTATATTTAGAATTATATTTATATTTATACACTAGAATTATATTCAAGTGTTTGGGGTTGGGGTCAGTAGGATTTAAAAAAAAATATTCCTTAATAGAAAGGTTAGTGAAAAATGACTGTAATGACATTTATTATGTTACAAAATATTTCAGTTTCAGCACAACTGATAAGCAGCACAACTATTTTCAACACTGATAATAATAAGAAATTTCAGCATATTAGAATAACCTCTGAAGGATCATGTGACACTAAAACTGGAAATTCAGCTTTGCCATCACAGGAATAAATTATATTTTAAAATATATAGCAACAGAAATCAGATATTTTAAAAATGTCACAATATTGCCGTTTTTACTGTAGTTTTGAACAAATAAAGTGCAGCCTTGGTGAGCATAAGAGATGTCTTGCAAAAACTTTAAAAATAGATCATAAACCTTTGAACAGTAGTATATTAAAATGCCATACTCACCATTTTATCCATCTGATATTGGATTTGAAACACCTTTGTGCGGGCTTGAAAAATCTCCTTATGCTGTCACCCTTGTACTTATTCACCAGTTCACACACGATGATAAACACCCCCAGACAAGTGAGGACAACCAAAGCAATTGCCCTCTGAAAGTCCAGATAAACCGCAGCAATGAAGTATGCTAAATAACCTACAATATAAAACACAAAGCATATATTGCACCTTGTCCACTTGAGATGGATAATGTATCACCATGTTTAATTAAAAACAGTAATAGATATAAAACTGGGAAGATGAAAATCTTGCTTACCTGCAGCAAGTATTCCCAAAGCAATGTATTTGATTATTTTGGAGTGTGTCTTGCAGAAGGTCTCTGTGGCCGTGATGGGTATGCATGCTTTGCTGTGGTCAACAATGAAAGATCTTGCACATGTGAAGTCTTACAGCATGATTGGCAGAATCATGAATCACAGAATCGAAGCATTTAAATTTTTGACTGTATTTCTTATTTAGGATGATATTATGTAATTGCAAAGGAATCTCATTTCCAAATAATGTGATAATGAAATCTTAATGACGTCGTATATACAGATTAGATTCACAACCACACCTTAGGCATGATTTTGACTCCTTCTCTGACTCCTCTTTGTCACTGTCACTAAGGTCATCTGTTAATTTATCCTCCTAAGAATAAAAAAAAAAAAAAGAATATTTTTCACTTGTTAACATTTTTTAGAGAACTTCCTCACACTTTCCCAAGCCTACCTTAAAAAATGCTGGATTGTCCACCCCTTGTTCTTTCCCACATGAGATGGTTGTCAACTGTAAATCTTCTTTGTCTGCTGTAAAGAAAGAATCAGAAAACTTTTTACCAGCTCTAATGAACATTGATTCAACAATTCCTTAGGAGCTGCGAGTTTCAAAACACATCCGTATCCACATTTAATCCAAACAATTATTAACTATACGCACAAATATGAAATCGACACCTCTATTCAAACCATGGCAAAAACCACCTGTTCAAATAACAGTTTGAATCAATCTAAAGAATGGAGAGGTAAATAAATGGCTTACTCATTCTGCATTCTCTGTGACAACTGCTGGGTCTTGAACCTTGAGCTGGGATATATACTCTGCCCACTTGGAAATCTTATCATTAATTAACTACATACTAATGTGTTTTTATTTATAACACTTGCACGTTGCTATCAGATTGCTAGTCAGGGATGACTACTCTGAGTAGTCATGAAACAGCATCTTTTTATCATTTATTGCAATGAAGCTCCTCCTTATTTCCAGATACAAACAAGATACAAAGTGTAGAAGAAAACAAACTGCCAGGAATAAAAAATGTAACATAATGAAGGGCCTGCAATTCTATGGCCGTCCCAGAGGCAGAGTTACATGGTGAACAGGTGCCTGAGAGGAGGGGCCAGTATTATCATTCACATCCATAAAAGACACTGAGAGCTCAATGACTCAATGATCAACAAAAACTAGCCCAAATCTAGCCTGATAAACCCTGCTAGCCAATAAAAAAAACCACAATATATAGCTGTCTTTTTCAAGAATTTTCAGATTTCCTATAATTAGTAGGTCTATAATGTATGCAGCAATAGGGTCATGGTTTGGATTCACAGGACACAATTTTTATCAGTGGGCCCGACTCTCCACGGTTGTAATAAATATCTACAGTAAATCATAGAAGACTTTAACTACCCCTGGTCACAGAACGGCAGAGATAAGTATATAATTTAACACAAAATATATCATTTAAAGCAAAATTAGACATCGCTGGTTAAGTGTACGAAAACTACCATCCTTATACAATTACGACGCTAGATGCCACTGTTGCACATTGTAGAGTATGATTCAGTTTTATGCCTGAATTCAGAACACATCACTAACAAAACACACTGGCAGTGGCAGCAATCTGAGCATATGATACTACTATTAATATATGGAAAATTATTAATCTCCTCTTAATTTATTAATCCTATATTCTTAATCATATAACCTTTTTTTCAGAACTTACTAGTACATTTACTCAGAGGCATGATTTGATTGTAAATTATGCTCTGTAAGGTTGTCTTTGTACACTATATGATGATGCACAATATCCAGCTTTACATAAATGTGATTTTTATTCAATTTGATTCGATTTCATCTTCAAATCCATGTAAAATGTAGAGTCTGCCTGACCCTAAACTGAAGTTTTATGATGGTATATTATGCCTGGCTCCATAGAATGCTTTACAGAATCCATAAATCAAATACAATCACCAGACAATATGTGGAATCTGTGACTGTTTCCATGGAAAATCATGGAAAATTAAATGGTGCCTAATACCTTTTAGTTAACACAGGATGACGCAAACTCACAGCTTAATAGACCGTAGTGTGCATCACTGCATTTTATTGAAGGTATAGTGTGTACAAAACACATTAACAGTTATTCATTAAGACATTTTATGTGTTTTTTTAGAGCAAGCAGTCATGATTCACAAATATCAACCAAGTCTTTCCTGCACATTTATGTGTCCTCTCCACAAACTGAAGGTATTGTGATTTAACCATTCTAATAATCATGCATATATATATA
>NW_015541011.1:386278-420616 GCF_001515605.1 Sinocyclocheilus anshuiensis | reverse complement strand
CTGTATATATACATTGGCATCTATGGTTCCAATGTACAAAAGTTTCTTCAGATTATTAAAATGATCTTCAACTAGGTCTACAAAAAAAATGGTTCTATGTCAAACTTTAAAATGTATTTTATCTTTATATAAAGATATAATATGAAGTTAGTGTATTAAAAAATCATAATTTATTATCATTTTGACCTCTGTTTCTACTGTCTCAAATGCAAAGGAGCCCAGGTCTGAAGTAATTAATCTAGTGATTTTTTTTTCCTTTACATGTATTTGCACAATAAGTAGGCCTATTTATTCAGAGTGAAAAGACCAGTAATTCATTACAGAATTTGACTGCTCATTCAAGCCCGCTTTTATAGTCAGTAGGCCTATTACATATTCTCAAAGGAATGAGTCTTTTTGACAATTCCAGTGAATAGAAAATAAACACATACACATGTGTTATCAGCACAAAATAACCCTACTCCTACCTACCTTTATCTTGGCAGTTTCTTCAGAAAGATATGTTTATATCTTATAAGATATCAGAAAGACAGGTAGAATGTGTTTCCACCCTGTCAAAGTCTATACCTATCTAATCTATAGCTAATCTGAATAAATAAATAAAAGTGTTAAATTGTGACAAATTTCAGATTTAAGGTTAAGGTTTAAGATTGCTAATATTGAACAACAATTTAAACAAACAGACAAGACTTTTAGTGACACAATAATAATAATAATAATAATAATATTAATAATAATAATAATAATAATCTAAGTGGGTCTTATTTGGTTAGGCTACTTATATAGGCTACTATTTTTAATGCCTAATATAGAGACAATGGCCGTGACAAATTACTTTGTAATGCGTTTTTTTTGATTACGACTTTTTCCAGAGTGTTTGTCCCATCCATAAAAACAAATACCCTTATAAAGGATATATGAAATAGTTGCTCTTTCATTGTTGTTTGAAGAGACATCACTATTTGTCCGTGCCTGCGCCACATTTTTGCGTCTTCTAAATGGTCGGACGATGGCCAACAATGCTGTCTATGTAGGCAGCTTCTCGGGATTTGAGCCACGGCCCGTGTGTGGCGTTGAGCGGGGTCCTCGCGCACACAGGAAGGAGAGAGGGCTGTTAGCTAGCAGACGGCGGGCATCTGTAAACAAGTCACTTTTATAAACCTCACAAATCAAACATACCTCACGCTGACTTGCTCATCCATTTGCATGGCTTTTGAAAGGTTGCTTTAAAAGCGTGTTTGGCTGTATACCCGCAAACTGTTCTACTATAACCGCAGGTTTGCGTTATTTACAGAGCTGGGATGCAAGCAGCTAACGTTAGAGAGCCGCGCACCCGACTGCACAGCTAAAGCGTCTGTCAGTACGAACCGCTTCACTTCATAAATATTCTCTCATCTGTATTAACATTATAAAATGACATGACATGTGTAACGGGGTGAAGTATTGCCAGTTTGACCGTAAGCTATGTTTTTAAAGGGCTTTGTTAGCTTGGCGAAGGTTTGTTTTTCTCAGTTAGCCTATGAGCTAATGCTAGTTCTTTAACATCCTCGTACAAAAAGCTCATAACTTTCAATTAATGCTATTATTTACGTAACGCCTGTAAAAAGTTGTTCTGTCGATCTAAAACAAATTCTCCGACAATTTTTGTTAAACTAATTTAGGCGAGGGTGACAGTCTAATTACACTGAGGTAAATTTGACTGACTGGAAAAAAAAACAGGAGTGTAATTATGTCCAATACAGTATTATAATGTTAAAATGCTTTGAAAGGAGTTAATGTTTCCATAAACAAGTCTTTGAGCTGGCTGGACCATTACTATGGAAGTTCCTGGAAGTGTCAGTGCAATACAGATGAAGGTGCACAGGACCAAAACTGATGGATACCAACAACTGCTGAGATGAATAACCCAGGAATCAAATGGTGATTATAATTAAATCTTTCTGCATTTAGCATCATTGCAGTTCAATATTTGTAGATCTTGAATGTTAAATTAAGATGTGATGTAGTTTTATGCCTGTTAATTCTAGTATTACACTTTTTACGTATATGTGGCCTGCATATGTATTGATTTATTTCTCTCTTCATATATTTGCTTCAGGTTTTGAAAATCTCCAATCATGGGTGATATGAAGACCCCTGATTTTGATGATCTCTTGGCTGCCTTTGACATCCCTGATGCAACCAGTTTGGATGCCAAAGAGGCCATTCACGGGAATCAAGATGAGGGAGAGGGACACCTTAAGCACACAGAGATGTGTATGGATGCCACGCTTTTGATCCCTCACCCAGTGCCTACAACCGATGCCCCTGCTGTCAGTGTTATAGTAAAGAACACTAGCCGCCAGAACTCCTATGAAAATCTTGTTGAGAAGGAGAGCTCTCATTTGGGGCACCTTTTACAAAATGGGTTCAAAAGTTCTGCAGGCTCACTGGAGACACATCCCTCCAGTTATCCAAGACTGGATAGCTCTTCTGTCAACGGAGACTGCTCAAGACGTTCCATGGAAAAGATTCCTGTCCTCTACAAGAATGAAAAAGTTCCCTCTCTATCAGCGTCTATGCCTCAGTTTAGCCCTATATCCAGCCCAGAATCTGAAGACATTCATAGCAATGGAATCGATGACCGTCCAAAATCTGCAGAGACCTCGTACTTCCCATCTGATTCACTCTTTACATCTTCACCTCTTCCTGTTTTAGACAATCATGGAAAACCAGATGCATCCTGCTTATCGTGCAATGAAAGACTTCCTGGTTCAAAAGGTGTGGATGATCTTGTGTGTGATGGCGCCTCTTTCAAATACGATATGGTTGAACAAAATTCTGAGACTAAGAGTGACAGCATCCAAGATTGTGAAACAAATGCATATCCAACTCTTGAGACAAATATTTCTTCTTCCCATCTATGCGTCAAAGCTCACAGCTCCAGATTATCCTCTTGCCTTGATGCATTAGCAGCCTTGAATGCTAAAAAGGATCCAGGTGGGCAAACAAATTCAAAGGATTTCCCAGTTACTCCAAAAGAGTCCATGAAAATGAGTCCAAAAATACCAGTATCACCAAGGAGCCCAAGAAGTCCTCTGGAGGTGGTGAAACGTTTCGCGAAACAGCCTGACAGCCCAATGAGTATATGCAGTGACAGCAGTGGTAAAGCATCTCCAGCTGTCGCTGCTGGCTCGCCTCCAGCCATCCCACGAGTCAGAATAAAGACAATCAAAACCTCATCTGGAGAAATCAAACGCACTGTCACAAGCATATTGCCAGACTCTGAAACTGAAGATCTCATGTCACCATTTGGGTCATCGCCATCTCAGTCCTCAGTTGAAGATGCCTTCTCGAAAACATTGCCTGTGTATCGTTCAGATGATACCATTTCAGAGGTCATTTTTGAAGATGGAAAGCAGGAAGCCTCAAAGACACCTTTACTGGGGAGCAAATCCAGCACAAAATCAGCGAGGAACACAAAGAAACCTCAAACCCAAAATAATGGTGATGCTCTAAAGGCAACACTTGGTGGCAATAAGCAAAAGAAGGCTTCTTCTGCTCAGATTGGTTCTTTTGCTAATACAAACTACCTTCCGAAGGCATTACACTTGGCAAACCTAAATCTAGTCCCACATAGCGTAGCTGCCTCGGTTACAGCAAGGTCTTCCACTAATAGACAGGAGCCCTCTCAGTTATCATCATCAATGGTGTGCAGTTCTGTACCACTGGTGCATCAAGTTAAAAAAGTCTCTCCAAACACACGAGCTGTTGTCCCAAATACTGCAGCTGGAACCTTAAACAGATTGTTGAATTACTCAAACCCAGTACCAACATATGTTCCCGACCTGAGTCCACCACCAGGCACCAATATCAAGCTCCCACCGCAAGGCTATTGCTGCCTAGAATGCGGAGACTCATTCGGGCTGGAAAAGAGTCTTGCTTACCATTACAGTCGTAGAAGTGTGCATATAGAAGTCGTGTGCACCCACTGCTCCAAAACATTGGTGTTTTTTAACAAATGTGCTCTCTTGGCACACGCTCGAGATCACAAGAACAAAGGCATGGTGATGCAGTGCACTCAGTTGTTTATGAAGCCCATTGCTGTTGACCAGATGTTGGCACCCACCAAGCCTAAGCAGTCTGTAAATCAGATACCTTGCGGGAACAACGCCACAGAGTCATCCAAAAGCCAGGTGGTCTTGCCACTTTATCCCGACAAAGTTATCAAACATGGATTCAAATGTCTGGACTGTAATAAACAGATGTCAGACTACACCGCACTTGCGGGTCACTATCAGAGGGCAACGGAGGCTAATGGTCTGGTGAGTCAAATCAATGAACTACTGGAATCACAAAACGTAACTTAGTGTAAATTATTACAAAATTACTAATTATTGTTTTTATATGGGTCAGTGACATGTCTTTTTGAATATATTAAATTACAAATGCAATTCAAACATACAATGACTGACTATACCATGTCTTATATTTTAAATTTCTGTATTAAATTAAGATATTTTTGTGGGTACATAAAATCAAAAACACTGAAATTATGAAAAGTATTTTGGCATAATCTTTTATAACTATTTATTCGATTTTTTTAAACCGCTTCACTGCTTTCTATTTCATGTTATTTGAAAAACCTCAAAAAAATGTTTTTTGAAAAAAAACGGAAAGGACTATGATAAGGTCAGTAAGTCTATGAAAATATCAGACATTTTACATTTTTATATAAGGCAAGATTAGTTAAGATGTGCTATGTGATATTTTAATTATGAATATAATCAATTCGGAATTAATAATTCATTATTAATAATTACATATGATAAAAAAAAACTTTGTTGAAACTTTCTAAAATATATTAAAATATTTTATATGATAAGATTTTATAATATATAAAAATACTTTAAACCTCATAAAAAAGTATATTAAAGAATGTTTTTGAAAATAAAGGTGAAATAAACTTGTTTTGAAGGTGTCAGAAAGAAATGTTATTACCTTTTACTTGATGGTCATTCTACTATATATAGAGAGAGAAGGATAGTTTTTCAAAACCATATGAAATCAATGTAAATACAAAGAATACATTTCAAAGAACTGGCATGTGTTCTGTATGAACATGTGACTTGTTCTTTTCTAGATTTTTTAAGAGATTTTTTTCCTTGTGTTTCTTGTGGACACTCTTCTGTGTCATTGACCCTTTTGACCCTGTTTGCTTTCTTCGATGCAGATGTGCAAGGTTTGCTCAATGTTGCTACCCAACAAGTGCAGCTACAGGGCCCATCAGCGAATTCACTCACACAAATCTCCTTATTGCTGTCCTGAATGTGGGGCACTCAGTCGCTCAGTGGACATCCAGAAGCATGTGAAAGAGAATTGTCTCCACTATTCCCGTAAAATTGGGTACTCGTAAGTACCTCGAACAGTGACCTCTAGACCAGTGAACTTCCGCTTTGAGACCATGAATGTCTTTTGTGTTGTCTTTGCTCACTCTCTCTCTGATTTGCTCAAATTTCTTTCAGATGTCTGCATTGTGAAATGCTTTTCATGTCCCTGTCCCTCTTAAAGACTCACATTGAGGAGAAGCATTGTGAGGTCTTCTATAAGTGCACTATCTGTCCTGTAGCCTTCAAATCTTCAGATGGCTGTCTGGTGCATGTAAAAAATAAGCATGGTGGCAGTGAACCCAACCATCAGTAAGTGCATCTACTGATCTGTCATACCATACATTGTCATAAAAAATGTTCCTAGAACTGTGTCGAGGAGTTACCTCTGGTTCATTCTGTGCAGGGTGATCTACAAGTGTTCCTGTGAAACAGTCTTTAAGAGGAAGCAGTTGTTGTATCAACATTTTCATCATCGTATATGTGTGTTCAAGTGTCCAGATTGCACTTCATTCTTCCCAGAGAAACTACTTTTGGTGCAACATTTCAAGGTTTGTAGCTACTTTTAGTGCTGTTGGTCATTGCAATGTGTGACTGACACAGTTTCTGTCATCTAGTGTAATTGGGGAAATTGTGCACATATTGTCTTATCAAACTGTAATTTTAGCTTTAGTTAGCTTAGTTTAGACTATTAAAATGTTTACATGCACTTTGAAAGTCTGATTTCAATCAGGCTAAAGCAATCATTTATTTATTTCTTTTTTAGATGTCATGTATACGCTTTTGTCAGAAAGAAATTGTAACTGCCAGATGAAGTCGGACGAACAGACCTAAATTCTAACAGAATGCGATCGTAGCTTGGCTTTGTCCAGCTTGTATACATGTTAATCAGACTACAACTGGCCTTGGTATTGTGCACTTGCTCCAAGGTGACGTTTAATGTTTGATATTACGTCAAATATTTGATTACGCATTGTCATGTATACTTATGTGACAAAAACCAGCTGTAGCTGAATTATAACTCTGCATGTAAGTTTACTTATGAAGGGAAAACTTAACTGAATAATGTATTTAGTGCTTTTAGAAGGAGGTGTGAGTTTATTCCATACACATTTTATACATAATGCTTCTGTCTGGGACTACAAGACATTGACATTTAAGACATTTAGCAGATGCTCTTAACCAACTTATGAAAAGTGCTTTATATGAGACTGTTGTGATCAGCAGCATGTAGATCAGCAGGTAAGCATACAATTAAGAACATTATTAAATGAAGTACTTTCTGTACATATGCAAGTAAGTACTGTCCGAATAAATTGAATAATGTACATATATTGTAGTATTTTCCAGAATATGTCACATTTTTTCATTATCTGAAATGTGTGCAACATGTATTTCAAAGCATCTTATATAATGCAAGTAGCGTCAAGGACGCAAAACATGCAAAGCACACATTTGGAGCCCAAGTGTTTTTGTATAGCGCATTTCTCACATGCTGGTAGTTTGTTTGACTTAAAATAAATGTATAATAAATTGTGTTTATAATGAATGCCACTATATTTAATGTTTTAAAGGGGTCATATGATGTTGCTAAAAAGAACATTATTTTGTGTATTTGTCCGTGAGTCAGAACAGCCGGCATTGTAGTCTACTCTACCAGGATCAGGAAACAGTCCTCCATAAAATGTGCTAGACACATCTGAATATTTGGGTTGAACTGTTCTGGAACAGTGTTATAAATACAACTTAACCACTGATTTCTAGTTGTGTCCTCTTTTGGAAGGCCAAACAAAGTAGTTTCACTTTCAGGCCGGCGGCCTAGAGTGAGCGGAGGCCGGCGGATTCGATGAAGGAGTGGCCTTGCGAAAAGAGGTGGGCTTGCGGCAACCACATGTAACGACCCCGGGCTGGACTCCGCTTCGTCCACGGTGAAAGCCGATCCGGCAATCCACAGCAAAGTTGATGTATTTCCTCAGCGACCAGCACGGATCAGCTCCAGACATGACGAAGCCGGCGTTATGCAAATCTTCCCAAATCGTGACGTAGACATGTGGGGGCGTGCTAGAACGAGCCGTTTTAGGTAGGCGTGGTTGACTCTTAACTTTTATAAAGAATATCTCTTTGGATTTGAGGCTTTAGTCTTTGCAACTTTACAGATCTTCTTTGTGCACCAAGAGCTTGTATCACTTCAAAGAGAAAGGAAAAATTGAAATCGCATCATGTGACCCCTTTAAAGTAAAATTTTTCATTCCTGTTTGGATCTAAATGCTGTTAAATTTAGAGTATGTGTCAAACTCAGCTCCTGGTGGGCCACTGTCCTGCAGAGTTTAGCTCCACCCAACTCCAACACACCTGCCTGGGAATTTCTAGGACTCATGAAGATTTTGATTAGCTGGATCAGGTGTGTTTAATTGGGATTGGAGCTAAACTCTGCAGGACAGTGGCCCTCCAGGAGCGGAGTTTGACACCCTTGATTTATAGTATTTTTTTGTGAGCATTTGTTTTGTGTAGTTTACCAGTATTTTACATTATTTCTGATTGTAATAATGAAATAAAATAAAATGTTTTTTTTCCTCTTTACAACGCAAGTTTGACCCGCTGTGACTTATAGTCATGTGCGACTTATTTTCTGGAAAATATGGTACAATAAAACCTAGTGCAAATAAACAAGCCCATGCAAGATTCTTTTTCAAGTTAACCCCAATATTTTTGAAAGAGGTCATATTTGCATTTTGCATGAGCTGCGTGAGTTTGATTGCATGCTGGGAGGCATGAAGTAGTCAAGATGAGAGTATGTCAGTTGCGGTGGGGTGCTTGCAAATGACAGGTGGTCATTCAGTGTAACTTTTTTTTTTGGGAGACATGTTTGATTTGTCAAGTAATTACAATAAATTTTAACTACAGATAAGGCAGACTGCTGTAACTTGATGAATGCAGTCAACACAGAGTAACAAAAGTATACAAAACGGTCCATTAACATGGGATGTATTCAGTTTAGATTGCAGGATAAACTAAAAAAAAAATTAGAAAAAGAATTTTGTAGCATAATACTGTGGCAGAATGAAAGCGCCAGGAGAGATTTTTGTGATCTTGTGGTTGCATTGTGGAAACAGAGCAGGTCATTTATTTTTTGAATCTGCCACCGCTATTTCCCATGTCATTGTCTACTGCCACAGCACTAGAGATGTCTCATCTCATCAGTGCTGACCTGAAGAACAAGAGTGGTACTGTATTATGCAGATATTTAAAAATTATTCATATTTAAAAAGTCTAATAAATTGTCTGTTTCATCTGCAGACTGTTCATGGTGGAGTTTTCAGAGGTGAAGCAGAAAAAAGTCCCAAAAAAACAGAGACAACATCTTTCTCTGATAAAATGTCACCACAAAAACTTCAACCAGGGTTGACCAAACCGGTAAATGAGGCCTGCATGAAGGGAAGAGAGAGCTCTGCTGCACAGAAGTCAGGTGCTGGAGTTAGAATGAAGAATGCTGGTTGGACCTGTGGAGAATGCCTCCTGTGGGTTCCCGACAGAGAGACCTACATCAATCACATGAAGACCAGCCATGGCAAGGTGAAAATCTTTGCGGTGCATGTGAGATTTTGCATTTGATTGATTTGCAAGTACTCCTTTTTTTTCTTTTTGCTCTAGTCAATTTGTGATCCAAAATCCTTACATTTGAACATGCCTGTCTTTTTGCAGTCAATAAAGAGGCACCCATGTCGGCTATGTGAAAGTTCCTTCAATTCACCCTTGAGTCTTAAACGACACCTTCGAAGTGACCACGATGGAAGAAGGAAAGTTTACACATGCTGGTAAAATCACTATACTGTATAATTAAAAAGTGATTTAATGTTCTCAGAAGTTTTATCAACATTTATTTTGCACTTTTCTTAAGAGTACAACTTTGTGTTGTATTTTTCTTTATAAACCCTGAAGGTACTGCACAACTGAAAGGATATCTTTCACTAAACACTCTATGCTAAAGAACCACATCAGCTTGATGCATGGAATCAAGAATCCAGATTTCAGCCAAATGGCAAAGCTAGCATCTCAGGAGGTGGGCAAACCCACAGGCGAGGTAATCTTCTTTTATTTATTTTATAGAAACATTATATCAGATTAAAAACTGAACGCGGCTGCTCAATGCAGCGTGCCGAACGTCGCATCACAGATCAGATTTTATTTATCCAGTGAGGAGAGTGAGTCGAGCTGACTGACAAGAAGAGTGAGGTGAGGTGAGACAGACAAGACGATGGCGGATGATTTAGTTTCGAAACGAGATGCAAAAGCGCCTGTTTGGCAATATTTTGGATTTTGAAAAGCCTGTTGACTTTTGCCGTTTATCTAATGTGATTTTGGAAGTTTTTTTAAACATCCGTTTCTTATTTAATTGGTTCCACATTGTTTGCTGATTTTTACTTTATTTAAACTTGGTGTTATTTATTTTATTTTACATCAAGGTGTAGGCCGTGCCTCCAAGCTTTTTTACTCGTTTTGCTAATAAACGTTCTACGTTTCTTATTTATTTGGTTATATATTATACATGTTTACTTAGCCTATTTACAGTTTTGTATACCTATTTAAACTTTATGCAAGTTATTTGTTGTTTTATATTAGGCATAGCCTGCCCTATAGCATGGTGTATTTTTTATTTGTTTTGTTAATAAAAGTTCTATGTTTTATATATAGGCTAAAGTGTGTTTGACGTTGTATTTTGTTGTTGCATTCAAGCAATTGACGCCGAACTGCCGCTAATTCGAGTGAAAGTAAAATGTGCACGGCGCTTTTAAGCTATTTAAAAGCGAAGGAAAAGGGGGGAAAATTCAAACGAACTAAAAACGAACAATTGCTTTTTGCCGAATTGCCGCTATTTGAAAGTGAAAGTAAAATGCGTACGCAGCTTTTACAAGCTATTTAAAAGTGAAGGAAAGCTAGGAGAAGAGGGAACGCCCTGCCCCCACGGTGATACCGGTGTTGTCACACGTCGATTAATCGGTGGGAAAATTTCCTCACCGTCACAACCCTACTACATTTTCCTCTTTCAGAAGCTGAAAAGAAAAGCAGAGGGGGCTCATGGAGTAGCAGGAAATGGGGAAACATCATACAGCGTCAGTGCCAAGCGACATAAGCCACTTTATCTCTGCGCCAAATGTGGCTTTAAATCTGAGGACCAGGCCCAGTTTCAGGAGCACATACCTCAACACACAACCGACAGCGACACACCCCAGTGCCAGCACTGCGGCCTGTGTTTCACATCTCAGTTAGCACTCAGCAGACACCTCACCATTGTACATAAGGTCAAAGAACCGGAGGAGCATGAGGACTGTAACGAAGAGGACGCAGGGAAAGGACAAGAACACTCAACAGACTTGAGCGATGAAACCGTACCTCTTTCAGCAAAAAAGACTGGCCTGTCCACAGAGAAGGAGCAAAGCAAACTCCACAGTGAGCCCACAGACAGTGCTTTCAACATCAGTAACAACACGCAGGCATCAGAAGCAAGTGGATTTGAGGAAGAAAAGGCCTGAACAGAAGAAAGGACTCCAATGGAAAGCTGCTAATCAACTTAATTGCAAGCAATGGTTGCTGAATATGCAGCTGATAAATGTGGTACTGGAAACATGTTGCCTTACAGTGAAATACTATATCTCATGTCATTTATCACATAAATGAAATAATGTTTAAAACAGACACTCCTTCAGAGTTTTATTGCATTATTTGGATTAACTTGACTGTTAAATTCATGCAATTGTCACTTTTTTACTGCTTGTCCATCTTATGTATGTGGATAATCATAATTTAGTTTTGTGTAATTGCAAAAGCATCATGTCAGTGTATTACAGTGTTTTGCTACAGAGCAAATGTATGTTTTTGTTCATGTACCACGTCAAATCTGTCTTGGGTACATTACAACGCAGGAAATGTTATGTATGTTACTCAGTGTAGCCATAAGTGAGACAGTCATTTAATATTTTGACTGTTTTCAGGGTCACCAAAAAATGCTGAAGAATTTAGTACATTTGATGGTCAATCTTTGGTGGTGCTTATGCTGTGCTGGTCTTGAAGGAAGGGCAGGTCTGATGTTTATTTTATATTTATTAGGTAGCGTGCTTGTATCACACAAAGCTAAACATCTGTAACTGCATTGCTACTATGGAGAGTACATTATTCTAAATGGTATTCACTTAAACCCAGGTATCTGCACTCAAAGAAAGTATATTTTCATATTAATTCCATGTAGGTTAGTAGTTTCAATGGCATTTATATTCAATGAGCCATTCTTACAATCAAATTGAGCACTTTTGTAAATGCTTGTATGGAAAAAATAATTTACATATTAAAGACATCAGAGACAACTACAGTTTGTGCCATCAGCAGAGGTTTGGTGTTTTGGGGGCCTTCAAAATGTAAAATACAAAGATTACTATTGTTTTTGTCATTCGATTTTTCACCAATAGCGTTTCAGATTAAACCTTTATGTCTGATACGTTTAAATCTGCCATGAAACGGTTTTCCTAGTGTGAAAAACGTCTCATACTTACTTAGATGACTATTTCTCAGGATGTTATTTTTAAGTCAGTTTCTGTACAGACATAACTTAAAGTCTTGGATACAAAAAGCCGCTATTGCCTAGGAAAGGTAGATACGCACTGACCTTTTGTGACAACACGTCTCACTAGCAGGTCATGTTTTATTGTGTTCTCTTGTTTATCGAACAGCTATTACAAAAGATACATAATTGGAATTTTAGTTTGTTGAACAGAATTAACAAAAGTATTATAATTCAGGAGCCAGCTATACATACATATATTTAAAATGAAACGACAACCTATCATCTTTCATTAGTTTTTTTTCTTCCTCTTCTTACCGGAAGTAACGCAACCAGAGAAGTCGCCGCGTATCCGCTAACTATAGCAGTGGCGGCGAAACGTTTGCAAAAAAAGATCAATTTTGCAATTATTCTAATTGATCTTTGTCGTACATATTTAATCTACAGATAAAATGTTATCATTAGACTTCCTCGACGATGTCCGGCGAATGAATAAGCGGCAGGTGTGTATTTATTTAGCCAGTTAGCTCGGCGCTTCCTCTGCTTTGCGCTCTCTTACTACGTTACACGTCAGCTTGAATGGCAGTGGCTTTAACGTTTTATACATATTATTAGTGCTCTTTATTGCGAGTTGTAGAGATGAAATATGATTTGAATGACTTTGAATATTTTGTTGTTGAGTAGGTGTAAACAAGGAAGTCGGCTTTTTACAAAAGCTGCTACTCTGTTATCCTGTGCTATTCATTTATATATTACAGTACTTTGACTTTAAGGCATTACACTACAAGAGATCTCAAATCTGCATCAATCATCATTATTTTTTACTAACAACACATACTTTCGCTAGTAAATTTAAGCAAACTGGGAGCCAAAGAAAAAGCCATCTGATGTTTAGCTTCTCGTGTTTTTCAGCTTTACTATCAGGTGCTGAATTTTGGAATGATTGTATCTTCAGCCTTGATGATCTGGAAAGGATTGATGGTTGTAACTGGGAGTGAAAGCCCGATTGTGGTTGTTCTCAGGTAATATTTTGCAGCATGCTTTGTTACCTTTTACATAATACGGTTTCAGTTGTTTCATTTCAAAATGAGTGATTATCCAGGACTGTTGTACTACACTGTACTTTTATTTACAGAGCCAATAAATCTAATTTTTTTACTGTAGAAACTGGGCAAGTCAGAATGTAAAAGTGAGTGTTAAATGTCCTTATCCAGCAATCACAAAGCAAACCGGAAAACTAAATGCATTGGTAAAAAATGTATGGAAACCCTGAGGATGTTTTCAGTTTATTTATGCATGTGTTGTTATGGATTGCTGCACTGTAAGAAAAAATATTGAGAACAACAACAAAAAAAGTACTGGTGAATTTCTTCCAGGACATTATCCATTAAATTTATGGAAACTTCCTTCAACTAAAATACAACATAATGCAATGCGTAATTCAAAATACAGGTAAAACACGTTTGAAAAATTCCATCATTTTAGCATTGGGCCCTATTTTTTTATAGACTTTTCTTAAAATGTGTGTGACTTTAGAGTGTTTTTGAACCTGCATGTTTTAATTTTGAAATCAGTTTATGAATCTTATTTTTGAAAATGATTTCTTAAAACCAGCTTTTTGTTGGGAAGCCAAATATGCAACCCACTAGGATGTTTGAAACATAATTGAGGCATATGATTCAAATGCTGCACAAGACAATACAAATTATTACATTTACATCAGTGAAGTGTAATTATTAATGTCATTATTATTGTAGTGGAAGCATGGAGCCTGCGTTTCACAGAGGAGACCTCCTCTTTCTCACAAATCGTGTTGAAGATCCAATCAGAGTGGGAGAGATTGTTGTGTTCAGGATTGAGGGAAGAGAAATTCCCATTGTACACAGAGTCCTAAAAATTCATGAAAAGTAAGTACCGTATACTTAAAGATGCATGTTTAAAACGTACAAAAATGCAAGTTTTCCTGAATGAGAGAGTGTTCACACGCAGTACATTTTCACCATAGCTTGGGCTGAAAATATTAAAGGTGCTGTAAGTGATTTCTGAGAAACGCTGTTGAAAGTGGATCGGACCGAGCATCAAAACACACTTCTAGCCAATCACCAGTAAGGGGCGTGTCCACTCATGATAGGGGAGTTGCCTGTGCTGCATAGCATGTTTGTGAATTTGGGGGCGGAGCTATTAAGATAGAGGTGTGATCCTTTTGGGTAGGGGGCGGGGCATGTATGTTTTGGTGATTTCAAATATAAACAGAGTTTCTCAAAAATCACTTACTGCACCTTTAATTGAGATGGTGTGCTTGTTTTTAACAAGATCCCAGTCTAATTCACATCATGAAGAGTTTAGATTATCAGGGATAGAGCTGTATGTATTCGTATTAAGTTGTGCCTTTTGTGGTTTTCTGATCATACTGCCTGTCTTTGTTCCTTCCAATAACATTGATCTCTACTGATTTCAGAGAAAATGGTGATGTCAAGTTCTTGACGAAAGGTGACAATAATTCTGTGGATGACAGAGGCCTTTACAAGCAGGGACAGCACTGGTTGGAGAAGAAAGACGTGGTGGGAAGAGCAAGGGGGTAAGAATCCCTAGTCATCTTTAAGCAAATAAATCAGATCTAGTTTAGAGTGCTTTCATGTCTGACTTTTCTGCAAGCTCTTTTGGTGCGATTTTACTGGCTACAACGCTCTGATTGGTGGGACTTTCTGCACAGCAAAATGGGCAATGTAGTTTTACATTAAGAATTCCACTGTTAAAATTATGTGGGCTGATGGCTTCAACGAAAGCATATACCATTGATTAACAACCTCATAGCTCACAACAGATTTGCCTGTAAAGGTTTATATAGTTTATTGTTAAAAATATATTTCCCCATGGAGAAAGTTTTACTTCCAGAAGCCAACTGTTGCACTCTAATGTAAGTTCTATTTATTGCATGTCATTACATTGCTTTGCACATGTCACTGTATTTCTGATCACACTTCCTCGATGACAGGTTTGTGCCTTACATTGGAATTGTCACAATTTTGATGAATGACTACCCCAAATTTAAGGTATGTAATGAATACTGTTTAAATGATGAGAAGTGGTTACATCGCAGTTGTTCTAACACTTGTTCTTTGTTCCCTGACAGTATGCTGTACTGTGTTTGCTCGGGCTGTTTGTTTTGGTACACAGAGAATGAAGAATTTCAAGAGTAACGCCATCAGGGAACACGCGTCCGTCTTGTGACCAGTTTTTATGGTGTTTTTTCCTGCACTTGCTCTTAGGTCTGAGACAAAGGTCAAATGATCATTTTCTCTGTTTAATGACAATGCAAACACAAAAATTACTGGAAGAATTTGTATTTGTTACTTTTCCATGTCATACCAAATTCAGTTTTTGTTTGATCTGACTTTACAGCTGTACTTGCACCATATGTCAAGATCTAACTCTTTCTTAAAGGCGAAATTTTGTATTGAATAAAAATGTTGAGCCAAATTTGAAAGTGTATTCTTTTATAAATACATTCTTCTTGTTCATTCTCGTAATTTCTTATGAAAAGTGTTTTTGTATTATATTAGGAGTCACACACTGGGGGGAAAAAGTGTAAAATTTTTTACTCTGAAATTGCTAACATTTCACCAACAATTACAATGAAATGGCACGTAACACAATGAATTAAATGTGACATTTTGAGGTAGAAAACCTGAAATAGTGTTTTATTGTAAAACAAAGATTACACAGTAGTCTTTTTTTATTTATAAAATCATTTTTACAGTGTATAGTCTTTATACAGCAGCCAGATGTGTATCATAAATATAACAAATGCATAAAATATTTCCTGTAAGTATGCTTAGAAAATGTGCAGCTTATAATGCTTTATTCAAGCATTATGTGTAAGTAGATATTAGTATCTTTAAATTCAGTTAGTTATTTACCCTGCGATTCAAATGAGACATCTATTTTAATATATATATTTAAATAGATATATCTTATCAAGTCATAGTAGTAGTTCCTCAGAATCATTCTGTCTTTATTACATGCATGCGATTCCTACGCTTTATGAATTCGCAACGCCTCAACGTTTTTCAATTATATTTCAATTCAATTCAATTAAATTGCATGCGCACAGCCAACGCACGTCACATATTGTTTCCCATCCTCATTCAAACAGACTAAACATGCGCTGTCTTTATGTGAGTTCAGTGACTAAAACTATGACCTCAGAGCCGTTTGGCATCCCACCCCAATGTGCCCCTATAAATACCGCCTGCAGAAGAACGAAGAGCGCTTGCGATCATTGAATCTGAACGGAGGAATCCATCTACAGTTACTTGAGAAGATGGCAGTGAGTTCTGAAGATGGACATTGCAAATATAGACTGGTTGCTTTCATTATGCTATTTAACATATCGTTAAGCACCGCAGTCAGTCTCGATTTAACGGAGTTGCGAAATAAAGTTTCCAAAATAAATGTGCATCCACGTGGGAATCTCTGGGCAACAGGTATGTTTTCATTTAATCTTGAATTCAGTGGTTGTGCAATTACAGTACAACTACTAAATCCGTTTTTTGGACTCCTTCAGGTCATTTCATGGGCAAGAAGAGTATTCCAAGCAGCCAGTTCCAGGACTCTCCATTCTCCTCAAAGCTCCCCAGGAATACTATGGGCGAATCAGGGAGTTGGGGGGATTTGAGGGAGATGATTACTCAGGAGGTGCTCAAAGTTGCTCTTCAGGCTCAGCTTGAAGATCCAAAGAGGACACAGGATCTTTATAATCAGGTGATTAGAGCTATTTACAGAATTGGTCAACCAAATGTACTTAAAGTAAAGTGTTAAAATAGTACATTGATGCTTTGTGGTTATACATTTTCTTCATTCATTTTTTCAGGATACGGACTTCATGGTAAAGCTTTTGAAAAACTACATTGAAAAAAGGAACCTATAGTGACAATGCTGCTGATATAATTGTAATAAAATGTTATTTTGACAAACCTTACAGTTGTGTACACCATCTATATGCGTATGGTAGATATGCTTATTATTAATATTAAGATGTATTTTCACAGCAGTTAAATGTTGAAATGGCAACAAAATATTTATTTTTCATTCAACTGCTGTAACTATGGCTGGATATCTGAAAGAATATAATGAATGTGTGGATGGATTGATGAATGAATGAATGAATGCGTTATAGGCAAGTTATTTAAAAATCTATTTTAAAAAACAAATGAAACCACAAATCAGTCTCATTTTACTCTATTGGACCTAAGATTTTATTATTATTATTATAATTTTCTTTCAAATGAGCAACTATGACTAAGCAGACGTCTCATAGAAACTAACAAACAACAGTGGAAGGATCAAACTCTAATTATGGTAAAAAGCTCCCTTTGGGTTTGCCCTGAGATTTCCCATGCAAGGCTTTTGAGCATTGGTACATGAGGTAAGAAATGTGTTTTGTTTGTTTGTTTGATTATTATTATTTTTGCATTGTTTTATTTTTTATTGTGTATTTATTTATTTAGTAATCATTCAGATTTTAATAACCTTTACAGTTGTTCTTGAATAGTAATGTGAGGCTGGGTACAATGGGCACTTTTTGGTAAAATATAGAGCACCATTAAAATGTGTGCACACTGTGAACAAAATGTTCATTTATTTATTATTAACAATTATTTCTAATTTAATCAATAACATGGACATAGGCCTAAGTATTACAATTATTGAGATTTGTTTGAGAATTTTTTAGAATAAAAACTGAAACTGAACATAAATGTAACATTAACATGGATAAAATAAAATAAAATAAAAATACATACATTAAAAAGCAACTTAGCTTATTAAAACTCATTGCCATACAGCCTCTTGTATGTGTGTGTGTGTGAAGGGAGAGATCCTCATAAGCAGTCTCAACCAATAAAAATGTAACTGGGTTTGCAATGTAATTATTTAAAATTGTAATTAATGTGCAACTGTACGTTTTAATTGATAATAGCTGTAATAAAATGAGTGTGTGTAATGTGTGTGGTGGTTGTTTGGGTATGTGCACATTTATGGATGCTGCATTCATGCAATGTAAATAAGACATATACCTGTACAAGCAACTTAAATTCTTTAAATAACCTATTGTTTGTTTAATGTACCATTTTAATGAACGGCAAGGCTATTCAAAAAATATATTTTTAAAGTCAGTTCATAAAGTTGTTCCTTTCAGCTGATGTAGGCTAGGATATATAAAATGGGAACACAAATAAATAGTATTTTTCATAACATACGTAGTTTTGCGAATTATTTTGCAAATCTCAGCATTTTATCTTACAGAGACAACCAATATGTGATAACCCTGATTGCACAAGTACATCACAGAGATGTCTATTTGACGTCTGCATTTACATCTGCAAGACGTCTATAGGATTTTTCCTATCAGATGTCAAATAGACGTTTAGAAGATGTCTTTAAGATGTTTATGATTTAGAATGCATGTAAAACTGACATCTCAGAGATGTTTATCAGATGTTTTTGTACACGGCAGATGCAGATGAAGCGATCTTTAACGGACATCTTGCAGATGTAGGCCTACGTCTGCTATCTGGAAACACATTTAGCTGTTCAATAATAAATCTGAAAACACAATAGCAGATCTTATGTTTACCCATCTCTGTTAAATGATTTAGCCACCTTTGTAAACTCAAACCACTCAAATCAGTTAAACATATCAGGTATTATGGGAACTGTTTAAAACAGTTAAACGTTGACACACACTCCAACCTCATCTGGACCAATAGTATCCAGCTGCAGACCCGCAGCACCAGCAGTTTCAGAACCGCAACCATAGAACCGCAGCCACAGAACCGGAAGTGAGGGGCGGAGCTTTGACAACGAGAGAGCACGGTGAGTAGTCTGTAATGTTTTTGCTATCATATGTTTAATAATTATCGTATATATTACGTTAAGCATTTATCTGCTAAGTACTTAACGTGTGCTTGGCTTTATTATCTTATATTGAAACTTGAATTTGTTGTCATACTTTATAGTATATAACTTGTTTCTGTGGATGTTTCGATTAATTTTCGGATGCATGCTGTAAATGGGCCTTGTGGTGAAGTTTTGAAGACGTTTATTATTCATAAAAATAAATAGCTTGCTTTAATTCCCTCTGGTATATGCATTGTTTGTGTGTTAATATTACCTTGTAGTTTAGTTATTTTAATCCCAATCATTGAGATAATTGTGTGTGATTATAAGACTGACAGACTGCAACGGTTTGAGTTAAAAATCATCATATGTGTTCTACTGAAGAAACAAAGTCACCTACATCTTGGATGCCCTGGGGGTAAGCAGATAAACATCACATTTTTATTTTTGGGTGAACTATCCCTTTAAAACATATGTGCCAAATTGTATGTGCCACATGTATCCATGTTGGTTTTTTGAAAAACATTTATGCTATAGTGAATATCAAAACATTTTAGGATTTATGAATTACTGCATTTGTCCAGAACAAAATGTTTGTTTATTTGTTTTTTTTTTATTGATTTGAACTGATTTTGCACCAAGAATCACCAGCTCTGTAATAAACAAAGCAAATATGTCTAATCTTATTTACATGTTTAACATTATGGATTCCAAGAAAATAATTAAGGTTCATGTGTGAATACAGTTTGGTCTAAAGTTGGAATACCACTTGTTATAGAAAAATGAAGACAAAACATGCTGTTAAAGCTCCTGCTGGGATGAATTTTACACTAATAATTATATTTGTTATATATAAGTGTGTAATTCTTTTAATAATACATTTGTATAATTATAATTGTGTAATTGTAATTATGCACTTGCTTTAGAGTACAGTGAGCTACTTTTGATTTAAATAATTTTTTTTGTACTTCTCTCTCTGTGTATATAGGAAAGTCAGTAAAGACGACATTGTGATTCTTGATTCCTTGAATTATATTAAAGGTAAATCAGTGTTTGTTCTGTTAAAATTAATACATCTGTGCCTTTGATATTCATATAAAGCTAGTTGTTTAATTTGTTTTGACCTTTAGAAATTATTGATCCTGTACAAGAGTACAACACATTTCTTAATGTTATATTGAGTGACATACAGACTTCAGCATTATAATAACAGAGCTTGGTCTAAAAAGCTGGTGTTGCATGCGGCACTCTTGATTTCAGTCTGGCATTAGATTAAGGACTAATTTAGTTTCATTTCTAGGCTACAGATATGAGCTGTTCTGTCTTATCAAGCATACACAAACACCCCATTGCTTGGTAAGTAAACTCCTAAACCTCATCTCAGACACATTTAAAACTATTTTTGTATGCACTACTTAACATAACTATAACTCCTGCAGGTGTACTGTTTGACGTCAACTGACGTGAGCTCAGAATGGAATAAAGGCAGAGAGGCTGATTCTCAGTACACAGGAAATGTAAGCATTTGTTGCTTTGTTTCAGTGTAGTTACAGTGGGTATAGAAAAGAATCACCCCCCTTTAAAATAATCACATTTTTTTGCTTTTCAGTCTGAAATGAAGATGGACACGGTTTTTGTTTTATCCAGCTGTATTTACTCAGTGCAATTTGTAACATCCGAGTGAAAGATATAACACCAATATGTCAGGGAAAAAAAAGAAAACAGAGTTGAAAAAATTATCACCCCGTATTTTGTTGAACCACCTTTTGCTTTAATTTGAGTCTTTATTCTGTTGGGATATGTCTCTACTAACTTTGCACATCTAGACGTTGCAATATTTGCCCACTCTTCTTTGCAGAACTCCTCAAGTTCGGTTACATTTGATGGTGACTGTTTGTGGACTGCAGTCTTCAAGTCATTCCACAGATTTTCAATGGGTTTTAAGTCTGGGCTTTGACTAGGCCATGCAAGGACATTCACCTTTTTCTCCTTTAATCACTGTGTGCTCAGATTTGCTGTGTGCTTTGGGTCATTGTCATACTGGAAGGTAAACCTTCTTCCCATTGACAACTTTCTGGCAGAGGGCAGTAGATTTTCCTCAAGAATTTGACGGTATTTTGCCTCATCCATGTTTCCTTCTATCCTGACAAGTGTTCCAGTCCCTGCTGCAGAGAAACACCCCCATAACAGGATATGACCACCTCCATGCTTTACTGTAGGAATGCTGTTATTTGGATGGTGAGCTGTATTGGATTTCCGCCAGACATTTCGTTTGGTGTTGAGGCCAAATAATTAAATCTTAGTCTCATCTGCCTCAGAATCTTCAAGGTGTATTTTGGCAAAGCTCAGTCATGACTGCATGTGGCCTTTCTTGAGGAGTGGCTTTTTTCTTGCAACCCTCCCATACAAGCCACATTTGTGGAGAATTTGTGATATTGTTGTCACATGCACACAATGACCACTCTTTGTCATAAATTCCTGTAACTGCTTCAGAGTTGCTGTAGGCCTCTTGGTAGCCTCTCTGAGCAGTTTCCTCATGGCTCTTTCATCCAGTTTATAGTGACGTCCTGATCCAGGGACCAAATACCTTCCACTTCTTAATAATAGTCCTTTTTACCTGTTGAAATACCCATAAAATGCAGTTTTACACTTGCCAAAAAGTGATTACAGACTCTACTTATTGAGTGAACTGTTCTTTCTGTGTCAAAATGACTTGATTTCATTCATGGTTGTTATATTTGATAGATTATAGCTCATTCAGTCCTTTTTACCTGTTGAAATACATTTAAATGGCCAATAAAACGCAGTTTTACACTTGCTAAAAAGTGATTACAGACGGCAATCAGTTTTTGGCAGACGATCAATTTTATGATATAACCAAAAAGGTCATAACCTTTTTTTTCAGGCTTCTGATTGACCAACATGGCTTTACGTTTAGGGTTATATCGCCACCTGTTGGTTTGGCATGCTCTTGACGGCACTTCATTGTGAGTTTTTGCGTTTTCATGTGGACCAGATTTTTTTTTTTAAACGGAGGAAAAAACGTTTACATGTGGACTAGGCCTCAGTTGCACTACCAAGGACTACCAAGCTAATCAAACTGACCACAGCTGATCACAGTTAAAAGTCAAATGGCTTTGTGTGCCATTGAGAAGGTGATTAGCTACAACTGATTGAGTTTACAAGTCATTTTTAGGAGGGGGGTGATCCTTTTTCCAACTCGGTGATTCAGTTTTTTTGTTTTAAAACATTTTTTCTGACATGTTGGTGTTATATCTTTCACTTTGATGTTATAAGTTGCACTGAGTAAATGCAGCTGGATAAAACAAAAACTGTGTCCATCTTCATTTCAGGCTGCAAAGCAACAAAATGTGATTAATTTAAAGGGGGGTGATTCTTTTCTATACCCACTGTATATTAAAGGAATAGTTCACACAGACATGAAAATTTGCTGAAAATGTTCACCCTCGTGTAGATTAATTTTTCTTCATCTGAACAGATTTGGAGAAATCTTATCATTACAGCACTTGCTCACCAATGGATATCTTCTGCAGTGAATGGGTGCCGTCAGAATGAGAGTTCAAACAGCTGATAAATCAGCTAAACTTTTTGATGATGGATTTGTCCGCAATCTTTGGGTTACAAGTCTGAATCTCTTAACCATTAGGCCACGACTGCCCTGATCAGTTGTTTGAACTCTCATTCTGATGGCATTCATTCACTGCAAATTTTTAGCAAATTTCCTTTTTGGTTAACTATTCCTCTAATTGTGTGTTTCAGATATTAGATGTACATTTATCGTTCCAACATTTAGGTTCAGTAAGATTGTTTTTTTTTTTTTTTTAAGAAAGTAATACTTTTATTTAGCAATGTTACGTTAAATTAATCAAAAGCGTCTGGTATGTTACAAAAGATTTCTATTTTAAATGAATGCTGTTCAGTGAACGTATTATTGTTTAAAAGAAAAAAATGCAACACAGCTGTTTTCAAAATTGATAATACATTTTTTCTTGATCAAATCTCACCAAATCCGCTGCTGAAAACTAACCTTATCCATCACATAAAAAAACTTTTACAAATATATTACAATAGAAAAGTTATTTTGAATTGTAATATTTCACAATATGTGAAAAAATCACAACTGTTTTTACTGCTTTTTAACTAATACATGCAGCTTTGTTTGAGCGTAAGAGACACAATTAAAAAATCTTACTGGCCTCGAAACTTTTGAATGGTAGTGTATTTTCAAAAAGTTCATAACATTATCAAATAAAGATTCTGAATATATTATCTAAATTTAACAATGTCTTCTGGTCTTTTAAACAACAGTCTTGATGCGCTAGTACTGCGTTTTGAAGCCCCTGATTCAAGGAATAGATGGGATAGTCCACTCTTTACTATTCAGCAAGAAGACTCGCTTCCATTTGAAGCCATCTGCGATGCACTTTTCAAAAGAAAAGCACCACCACCTAATCAGTCCACGCAGAGCGTAAGAGTGCTAGGAATGCATTATGGATGAGAATATAGCAGCATTATGTACTTTTTATTGCCCTTGAATGGATATTAGAACCTGTTTCTCTTTGCCTTTTACAGCAACCGCTCTCATCCACAAACTTTCTGTATGAGTTGGACAAAGTTACTCAAGATGTCCTAATGGTACGATTTCCATCACCTTTAGGTGTTCTGTTATAAAAATAGAAAGCATTCAAAGTCATTCTTTCTGTTTCATTGCCGACAGGTGAGCGTTTATAGTTTGCATTTGCATAGCAAGACCATTAGTATCAATAGTATGTGTTGTCATATGTGTTGTTTTATGTCTCAGGCTGTTCTTGAGTCACAGAAGACCAGCTTCCCTGGAGATCTCGTTTCCATTCCTGGAGCCACGGAAAAGATATCCTTTATTCTTGCATGTTTAGCATATCTTTAGCTTTGAATTACTTTCGTTTTCTTTTTTTCTTTGTTTTTTTGTGGGAGGAAATGTAAAATTGTTGTCTTGCTTTTGCTAAGCCACCCGTCATAGCTTTTTGATATTTTTCACTGTGACAACACAGAAATGCCCTGCTATACACAGGCAAAGCTTTAGAAACGCTTACAACATGAATCCAGGATCAAGCCTGGAACTTTAATAAGCTCGACTGCAACTTCCTGACAGAAAGTTGATCTGTTTAATGTTAATTGAAGATGTGTTGTAGTAATAAGTTGGACCTATATGAATGTAATGAATACACAAACATCAAAGAATGTCATTTCTTTCTGATGCAATTGCAGTTTGGTGGCCGTCCGTAACTGCTTTAGCATTTAGACACGTAGAGAGATGGACCAGTGCAGGTGGCCCTTTGAAATAATACATAATTCAAATTGGATATTATTAGAAATTCATCTATACTCGTTCTTTGTTGTCTTGTAGCTAGGTTTCCAGCATACGCTACCACTCAAAAGTTTTTTTTGCATGTCAATTATGCTCACCAAGGCTGCATTTAATTGACCAAAAATACAGTAAAACAGTGATATTGTGAAATGTTTAATAACTTTTTTAAATTTCAATATTTCTTTTCATGTAATTTTGTTCTGTGATGGCCAGTGCTGAGTAGTAACTGATTACATGTATTCTGGATTATGAAATTCGATAAATTAAATACTTGTAATTAGATTGTATTACATATTAATAAAATGCTCATAATTTAATTAATTATTAGCTTTTCATCAACTCATGAACCCCAGTTTGGGAAACCCTGGCATAATGTAATGTTTAATACATTTCATGATGTTGATAACAAACAATGGAATATATTACAGAAATAAAGATTAGTCAGAATACATTACCTAATATGTGTAATCCAATCAATTACATTGCTAACTACAATTTTCGACATGGAAACTGTAATCAGCAATGAACTACAAGTTGTAAGTAATCTATCCAGAACTGGTGATGGCAAAGCTGAATGTTCAGCAGCCATTACTTCAGTGTCACATGATACACAATACATTCTGATATACTGATTTGGTGCTTGAGAAACATTTCTTATTACCACAGTTAAAAATAGTTGTGCTGATTAATATTTTTGTGGTACTTTTACCACAAATACTTATGTACATTATTGTACCAGCCCAGTTTTCTTAACTTCTTCAATACATTGAACTCACAAGAAGTCTTAACATGGTGGAGTTGAGGAAACTCAGACGTCAGTTCATCAGTTACACCAAGATGCATCCGACAGAGAACATTGGACAGATTGCCAATATGTTTGTGCAGTATCTTAATAAGAGCATGCACTAACAGGTGTTTTTTCTTTTCTTTTTTGTAATTCTTAAGGTCATATTTATTGTTTTCAAGTTTCAAGCATTTTAACAATGTTTTGAGTGCAATAAAATTTGAACTCTTTTAATGTCTTTCTATATTTATTGATGTGTGTGAATCCAACTTTACTCCCAACACCTAGACCGGTCACATTAGTGCATGTTTTTTTTTTGTTAGAGATTGTTCTTTTTCCCCCCTCATTTTCCTCAGTAACGGAACAGGCTGGGAAGCATTCAGCTGTAGTCTAGATGTTTGTCTTCAGTGGTTCACAGACCTTGAAATGAGCATAAGGTTTGATTGAAGTCATCAATGCGTACATACAGATGTTTTCATGCTTCAGACGTGAACAGGCTAATGAAATGAACCATAAAACTCATTGAGACGCTGACTATTAGTGTTTTTCATGCAAGTCTTTTGTTTATGCCTCTGGGCAAATGTAAACGTTTGGAGAGCCATATTGATTCTTCTGTTCGTGAGTCAGGCCAGCTGTTTGTGCAAAATTATAATCGTATAATTTAATTTGAAGAAAGCATGCACTCCAGTAACTTCTGTCATGACCTCTCAGACTTGTTTGCATGGTGAATATAGCAACATTTGTATTTTGGTTACATCTTTGTCAGGCTTTTTTTTATTATTATTTTTAAATTTCACATTTATATAGTCCACATATATCTAGTCTTTTTTGGCACTGTGAGTCCACATTTAAATATATCAAAATATTTTTGGTTAGTTATTGGCTAAAAAACTTATTTATTCATCCCCATTTCAAAGAGATTTGCAAGTTGATATTTGGTAAAGGAATATTTGACCTTTTAATCTGTAATAAATTATTGGTAGTGATTTGGAGGAAAGCACTAAAGCTTTGAGGGTATCGAAAATACCTTTCTCTTTAAAAATCACCGACTCAGTAATCGGGTTAGTTACCAGATATGATGTCGTTTTACATAACTACTGTAAAGCTGTAAAATATCAGACCACTGGCTGTAACTAATGCGAAGACGGGTTGTTATGTGGTACCACTTTCTGGCTGCTGTTTACTAGAATAATAATTCAGACATCAACAACAACAACAAAAATCTATTTATTTTCTGCATTCCTCCTCTTTTCTAGCTCGCTTCCAAATCTAGTTGTCTAATAAACCTGGAATTGCATATTACAAATATTGTTGGCTCTTTGACAAATTGCTTTTGTTCCTCTTTTGTAAGTCGCTTTGGATAAAATGCTTAAATGTAAATGTGTGGCTTAGATACCGTATAGGGCAACAAATTATTTTTATAATAAAAATGGACTGCATATTTAATATTCTGAAACTTGCACAACAAAATATAGAAAAATTTTCTTTATTAATTTCAGCCATATAGAATGCAGACAGAAATACAAGAATAGAAAAAAAAAAATGTATACAAGTATTTTAAATGGTCTATATTTACACAGATTAAAGGTTTAAAACCAATGAAACCGTCTACTTTTCTTTATCAATTTTCTTAGTCCATTTCACTGTTACGGCAGTGCCAAAGAATCTGTCCCAGTGACTAAAGAAAGGTGCAAAGTTGCTGCTGGGTTTCTGGTGATGTATGTCATGGGCCATTGCTCCTCCAAGAAGCCCAAAAGGAACCAGGTGGCTGGGCGAATAAGGCAGGTCGTAGCCAATATGGTCTTCCACAAAACAGTGAGAGTCCATATGGTCAGAGGATGGCACTTGAGCAGGATGGGCTCGATGTTACTCCAGAAGCCCACTGTCATCAGCTCCACAGCGCTGAGGGGCTGGGTGGACCAGGAGAACGGCGAGATGTAATCGTGATGGATGGCGTGGACCATTCTGTACAGGTGAGGATTTTTGTGGTGCACCAAATGCCAGAAGTACTGGGCGTCAAAGATGAGCAAAACACCCAACCCGCCGGAGATCAGTTCCCATACTGTTGGAGCAACCGCAGGAAGTGGAGGCGTAGGCATCACTACATTGGTGATCAACACAGCCGGAAGCACAAACACTAGATGATGGTGGGATGGCGCTCTTTTTGGATCTTGTACTTGAAGAGAGGAGATATCTCTCCCAAGACATCCAGGATGGTGAAGGGGACGCTGAAGATGACGTAGCTGGAGAAGGCGAGCAGCACTGGGAAGAATGGAGACGAGACCAGGGTGAAGTGCTGGAACAACAGGTAGTCCCACAGGGGCTGGAGGAGACTGTCTGAAGCTGTGGAGGTCAGGAGCTGAAGAGCAACTTCAGTGATGTTCCACATCCTGCTGCTAGATTGAGCAAAGACAAGTGAATGCTAATGGGAATAACCCAGCCCTATTTATACTGCTGAGCCATACTTAGACCTCCTATCAAGCCATTATAGGGCACTTTCTCTTTGGTTTTCTCAGCCAATACCCCACAACCCAACCTTTCCAAAACATGAACCGAGACCGCAAGAAAACAAATGTTATGCTGGATTACTTCCTTCAAATCCTGGTGCAAAAGAAAAGCTTTCCCCAAAACCCTAGTCTCTCACTCTCTTTAGTGTCTTGGTTATTGAATGGATCAGTTCTCGCCATTTTACTGAATCCACAGATTAGTTAGAATAAATAAATAAAAAACTGAAACTTCACATAGATGTTAAATGTAACTATTATCAAAAACCTAACAAGGACCTTCTTCTATGCAGAAGACAAAATAACAATTTCCACTGATCTTTCTGCTTTGGTACAACTAAATAAAGCTAATAAATAAAAAAAATGCATTTGACTTTAACTTGTGGACTATATGTAAACTCTTGCTTAACATTTACAGTAAAGAGTCTGGTTCAGTGTTTGCTCTAAGCTGGTCCTACAGCGCGCTATCAGAGGTCCTCTGAAACCCTCCGATTCCCCCAGCTCCACCTGTCTAGATCTACTACGGAATTTATGTATGCGTATTCATACAACAGTAACATATCTTACATGTTCAAAGTAGCAGTAGTGTTTGTAGCAGATCTAGTCCACCAAGACCAACACTGTCATAAAAATATTTTTAACATATTTTTTTAATTATTAACATTTAGCAGATTCTGGGGTGTGTTAACTTATGACCACAACTGTATGCAGTGTTGAATTAAATATTCTGCATATCCCATTCCATATTAATAATAATAACAAAAATATTTTGTACATCATTTTATTTCAATTACAATCATAGAAAATGCACAGAAATATTTTGCATTCCATACTTTGCTTATTGCACTACTACATTTTAGATACAATAATCCATAATTTGATGTGGTTGCAGTTTGAAAAAAAAAATAAGAGAGAGAGAAAATGTCCAGTGACTAAAATAACATCATAATAACATCTCATCATAATGATTGTAACCTTTAGCAAAATTCTGAAGTCTAAATGACTCTTGACTAGCATCATTTCAGGTATTCTTAAGAAATCTAAAACCAAAGATGTAAATGCATTTATGCACATACAATATGTATGTTTTTTTTGTCTACTAGCAAACAAAAAGAGAGGAGATGTCTAGAAAGTGGGAACAGTTTACATGTTATGCTGAATATATGAAAAATCTATTTTATGTATGTCAAATGTATTTTATTTCAAATTCAATGTACTGTACACTGCAAGAAAAGAATTTTGTGAAATCATCTGAAAAGAAAATCAAAAAATGTGATTTGATGACAAACATGATTAGGTACCTAGCCATGTATCATCTGATTGGCTGAAAATAAGGTCCTCTGGTATCTTTAGTTACTTTTTAGTCTTTAGTCTTTTTCTTTGCCACTGTTTTACATGTATTGGTGTATTTTTGCCGGTCGTTCCTGTATAGAAAAACAACATAATTAATAATAATAAATAATAAGTTCATATACAGTTCAGAGACATAAAACCCATGATCAGGTCATAACCAAATTCGTTTAGAACACATGGGTCACCAACAGTTTACATGTGCAAAAAAAAAAAAACGACCATATTCTAGGTTTGTCAACAACTATTAGTTTAAGGTTAGATGTGACAGTGTACGTAAGGTATTGATCAAATAAAATATATGACATGTTGCAACATACAGTATGTAACAGTAGGTAAATGTTACATTATGCTATATTTCACTGCCACAGGGTTTATAAAGTATAACGAAATCAGCACATACCTGCTCATCTTAACCTTGTTTCTACAGCCCTGTCCGCCCTCCCAGTGGCTTGAGAAGGCTGCTCTTGTCATCATACCTCCACAACCAACACATGGTTTACCGCTGCTGTATGGCTAGAAGAAGAAAATAAAACAAGAAGTCAAAAGGTGTAAGTATATTAGAAACCAGTGGTTCTCAACTGGTGAGTCGAGACCCAAAAGGTGCGTTCAGATAAAGTTGTGGACAGGAAGGAAAAAAACAATACTAAATGGAAATGCAAAATGCAATCATTTCTATATAGAAAAATAAGACAACGGCATTAATTATTTAAAGTGTCTTAAGTGTCAATTTTTCGAAATTGAGATTTATACATCATCTGAAAGCTGAATAAATAAGCTTAGTATATGTTACGATAGGACAATATTTGGCCGAGATACAACTATTTGAAAATCTGGAATCTGAGGCTGCAAAAAAATCAAAATATTGAGAAAATCGCCTTTAAAGTTGTCCAAATGAAGTACTTAGCAATGCATATTACTAATCAAAAATGAAGTTTTGATATATTTATGGTAGGAAATGTACAAAATATCTTCATGGAACATGATCTTTACTAAATATCCTAATGATTTATGGCATAAAAGAAAAATCGATCATTTTGACCCATACAATGTATTTTTGGCTATTGCTACAAATATATCCGTGCTACATATGACTGGTTTTGTGGTCCAGGGTCACATATATAGTTCAGAGATAATTTGTACTTTTAAAACACATGGGCTTAAATTTTAAATAGGGAGAAGAAAACGCTTCCCATATATTTGTTGTTAATGTTAATATTTGTTGTTAAGGCCACTCTAATATTTTGGCGCAAAATCATTTGTAACAGACAGTTTGACTGTTATGTCTCATTCTCAAAAACTATGAAAAAAAAATATTACATTAAATGGAGGTTCACATGCAACATGGATAAACACAGTTTGTGCTGACCACTTTGTTTATACTGTAGATCATTTTCATGAAATCACCAAAATTCTAAATATTTCGAATCAAAATGATTTTTCTAAAAATATTTACAATCTAAAAACATTTAGAATTAAAAAATATTTTCATATTCAATTCAATAGGAAAATACTTTAATTCTAAATGTTTTAGATTCTAAATGCTTTAAGAAAAGTTAACTAGTTTGGCACTGTGTCATCATTTGATGTCCAATGGAAAATCTAGACCCTGAAGCAAAACCAGACAAAACTCATTGACCCATTCTTGTCTTTGGAACAAATGTCTTGCTTTCTTATTTGTCTTGGCAAAATTTGGGTCAAAACATTTTTGTTGCACCCACAGTGTTGTAATATTTCCAAAAGCCAAAGGTTTAAATGAGCAGGAAACCTGCCTAATTGGCCTCTAATTTCAATGCAATATCTGGGTTAAGGTTAAGTGAAAATAATCCTCATCCAGTCAGCCCGACGGCATTTCTGCCCCTGACCTGCTCTTTGGCACAATAACCACAGATCATTCTGGTGGCTAGCTCCATCAGATGGTCCTGATCTTCATCATGGCACACGTCACATGGGTACGCCCGACCACAGCATGGAAATCTAGCAGGAAAGACAGTAGTTAGTACAAGACGGCTGCCCTAAACAAGAGGATGTTGCGGTACACAAAGTTTTCTGCTTCAAAATAAACCTATTACAGACCCAGACAATGTTCCCGGGAGTTACCTTAGCCACCGGTGACTTTGTTTGAAATGCCTGCAGGCTCCTTTATCAGGTAGGGGTTTCCCTTGCTGAACCGCAGGATCTCTGTAGCGTCGAGTGTATTGGGCAGCTGCACCTGTGAATTCAGTATATAACAATAATCTGTTACATTTATATGCAGCTTTTCACACTCAATGCACTTTAAAGAGAGGATCAGGAATCTCCTCAACCTCAAGGCACCAGAACAGATAACCGTGGAGAGTTGAGAAACACCTTAGGGGGCAGAAATCATGTTCATGGATGAGCTAATGATTTATTAACGTAGTAGAATGAAGCAGGGTGAGGCTGAAAGTGTCGAAGTGAAACGAGGCCGCTGAACGAGCACGACACATGGCTTGAAAGCAGCGGAGCTTTTATTATGCCACAGTCGACCGCTTCCGCTCCTTCCTGTCGTGCGTATGTGGGAAAAAAAGCAGCGCTGTTTTATCATACTAGATACATTTGAAAGTTCTGTTATAATGCTACTCTGTACGGTCTAATAAAACGCACAACATATTAAAGTGTCTTTGGTGTTTTCCGGAAAATCGAGGAGTTATGACGTCATTGGCAGGCGACACAATGACACGGGCCGTGTCACTAGTTAAAATTGCTTATTTCTCTGGATTTAAACATTCTTCGAAACATTTGGGATAATGTAAGTACACAAGTCAGCAAAATATATAACACTGTTCTAGTGGTTTTTGGATATTTGAATAAAACAATCTTACATATTGTGCCTTTAATGTCAACAGAGAGTCAGGACTTCAATCTAAAGCCGAATAACAGTGCCTTTTTACAGTACAGTGTCCTTATATGGGACAACAGGACCCACACAGACCCCAGCTAGCATTACTAACACATAATTCCAGCAGCAACCTTTGTTGTACCAGGGGGTCTCCCGTGCAGATACTGACCAGACTTAACCTCGCTAAGCTTCAGTGTTAAACCAGGTGCTGGCGGTAAATAATTCCTCACAGCAAGACTAACTCTAGGATATCAGTGAACAAGAAACAAGAACTTGACAGAATCATTGAGTATATAGGACAGGGTTCAGACCTGTCTGATTTCTGGACTCTGGCTGAATGAACTGGAAACGTGTCGCCTCTACAAAAATGCTGAGTTTGGTATGACAATGTTGGCAGTTTTGCTCCCAGTTTTGCCCATAAGTCAGATTCTAGAGAAAAAAGAAAATAAAAGTGAGAGAGCAAAATGGACAATAATATCAAATGCTTTTCCATTCTTAAAATCCTCCAGAAAAACATATTGCTGATGATATGTGTTTATCTGACAGTGTCAAATTGTAGGGCTGTCAAAGTAACGTGTTACAGCATGCAAATAATGACATATATATTTAATTCTATTAATTCATCTTCTGTAAAGTCATCTTTACGTGTAAGATTATGTCCATAAAGTGTGGGAAAAGTAATATGCATTTGCATGTTCACATTTTTCGATGTAGTGTAAAATTTAATAAAATCTCATTTATTCCGGTGTAATTTTTTCAGCAGCTATTACTCCAGTCTTCAATGTCACATGACTCTTCAGACATTTTTAATACTCTGATTTGGTTAAATAAAATAAATTATTATTATTATCAATATCAATATTATTATCAAAGTTAAAAACAGTTGTGCTGCTTAATATTTTTTGTGAAAATTGTGATACATTTTTTAGGATTCTTTGAAGAATAGAGAGTTCTATGAAGTAATAATAATGCAATATGTCAATTGTGATCTCTAGTGAATCTTCGTCAAACCTGAATTGTGTCTTCCTTGTTGCAGTTAAGGCAACCCACAGTGAACACAGAGTCCTGCAGTACCAGATCTACAGGATTTGGGATAATGTAAGTACACAAGTCAGCAAAATATATAACACTGTTCTAGTGGTTTTTGGATATTTGAATAAAACAATCTTACATATTGTGCCTTTAATGTCAACAGAGAGTCAGGACTTCAATCTAAAGCCGAATAACAGTGCCTTTTTACAGTACAGTGTCCTTATATGGGACAACAGGACCCACACAGACCCCAGCTAGCATTACTAACACATAATTCCAGCAGCAACCTTTGTTGTACCAGGGGGTCTCCCGTGCAGATACTGACCAGACTTAACCTCGCTAAGCTTCAGTGTTAAACCAGGTGCTGGCGGTAAATAATTCCTCACAGCAAGACTAACTCTAGGATATCAGTGAACAAGAAACAAGAACTTGACAGAATCATTGAGTATATAGGACATGGTTCAGACCTGTCTGATTTCTGGACTCTGGCTGAATGAACTGGAAATGTGTCGCCTCTACAAAAATGCTGAGTTTGGTATGACAATGTTGGCAGTTTTGCTCCCAGTTTTGCCCATAAGTCAGATTCTAGAGAAAAAAGAAAATAAAAGTGCTTCCTTGTTGCAGTTAAGGCAAACCACAGTGAACACAGAGTCCTGCAGTACCAGATCTACAGGCACAACTGCATTAAGGTCCAGATAGCCCAAAACGTCACTGTAGTGGTGCAGCATACTGGGTCTAAAGGCAGCCCTGATCCCTGCTTGACATTTCTCACACTGAGCAGTACAGGTCAGACGCCCGGTCAGGGTCAGGTCAGAATCCACTTTACACCTACAAGGAAGGGCACATGGATACTTTGCACTTTTAACTGAGGGTGTTTTGAACTGGAAACGTGTCGCCTCTACAAAAATGCTGAGTTTGGTATGACAATGTTGGCAGTTTTGCTCCCAGTTTTGCCCATAAGTCAGATTCTAGAGAAAAAAGAAAATAAAAGTGAGAGAGCAAAATGGACAATAATATCAAATGCTTTTCCATTCTTAAAATCCTCCAGAAAAACATATTGCTGATGATGTGTGTTTATCTGACAGTGTCAAATTGTAGGGCTGTCAAAGTAACGTGTTACAGCATGCAAATAATGACATATATATTTAATTCTATTAATTCATCTTCTGTAAAGTCATCTTTACGTGTAAGATTATGTCCATAAAGTGTGGGAAAAGTAATATGCATTTGCATGTTCACATTTTTCGATGTAGTGTAAAATTTAATAAAATCTCATTTATTCCGGTGTAATTTTTTCAGCAGCTATTACTCCAGTCTTCAATGTCACATGACTCTTCAGACATTTTTAATACTCTGATTTGGTTAAATAAAATAAAATATTATTATTATCAATATCAATATTATTATCAAAGTTAAAAACAGTTGTGCTGCTTAATATTTTTTGTGAAAATTGTGATACATTTTTTAGGATTCTTTGAAGAATAGAGAGTTCAAAAAAAGTTTATTTGAAATAGAAATATTTTGTAACATTACAAATAATGTCTTTACTATCACTTTTGATCCTTTAATGCATCCTTGGTGAATAAAATGTATGGATTTATTTAAAAAACAAATCTAAAAA
>NW_015541011.1:383516-386197 GCF_001515605.1 Sinocyclocheilus anshuiensis | reverse complement strand
TTGTACCAGGTATTGACATCAAACTTCCGATCAGAAATCCATAGCTCTAAATACAGGTGCACTTAGAAACATTTAAAAAATTATCTGTGATCCAATCTTTTAAATGAAATTTGGAGATAGTGAGAAAACAGCGAAGGACTGCCCACTCACCTACCTCACAATTTATTTACTAGGGTTTTAAACTTTGCCTGGTATACACAGCTTGAAAGGGAAACCATCTTACATTTGGGTGAAAAAGTTGATTTTTAGTTATATTTTTGAAATATTTAATAGAATATTAGTTTTAATATATTTTAATTTCACATTTTATACATATATATATATATATATATATATGCAATATAACAAAGAGTGAAAAATTTAAGGGGGTCTGAATACTTTCCGTACCCACTGTATATATATATATATACACTGCCTGGTCAAAAAAAAATACATTCGATTTTAAGATTTATTCATTACTGCAGTGATTAATATGTTTCTGGCATGTTGTATGTTTGGCATCAATTCTTTTAAAACTGATGCAGTGTGTAGCTTTTTACTTCTCAAACAATGATGAGGATGACAATGCTAAGATTCACGAGGCTCAACTTGTAAAAGAAAGTCTTTGGGATGTGTTGGAGTCGACTTTACACTGCTTGTCCAAAAAAAAGTTGCACACTCTATTGTGCATGCGTTGTGGCATTGTTTCGACAATGTCATGCAAAATCACAGCATTTATTTCCATCAAGAGTTACATTAATCTGAGATCTTGTTTTGACAATGGGAAAGTCGAACCACTCTGTAAAGTCGACTGCAGCAAACCCTCAAGACTTTCAATAACATTCTGTTTATTATAAGCGCACACTGCAGTTATGTGGTCTGCTGCTTTAACTGCTCAAGCTCTTTAAAGCCAGGTGGATTCTGACTGTCAGTGTTTTTATTGTTCATTAGCTGGAAAAAAAACTTTGTGAAAGTGATTCCAATGATATCGTTCTTTTGTGCTTTTATAGTTGTGGTGTGGACGTCCCTATTTTTATAGAATTTAAACCTCATAGTTATAGTTATTGTCTTTGGTGTAAACGCGCCTTAAAACAGCAATCTGTCTTCACTACTTGTGATAGGATCATTGGAGATGGATGTAAATACCAGGTATAAAAAAAATACCAGAGTTCTAATCTCTGATTAATAATCATAATGAAGTGTTTTAGCTTGGTTTGAAAGCAGGACTGAAATTCACCTGTTGCACTTCAGGGACACTGAGATCTGTTTGGCCGCCACAGTAGCTATTTGTTCTCCCAGTCTCAGACCCAGCAGTTTGATTTCAGTGCCTCTCCTTCGCTCTCTTGTTTTTATGTTCTCCACATTTTGGCTGCCTTCCTCCCCATCACTACCGAGAGCAGTCTCATCCTCATCCTCCTTCTCTACTCCAGCTTCATCAAGCTCTTCCTCCTCCACCTCCTCCCCTGAAGCCACAGTGAGTGACACTATACGCTCAGGAGTGTCTGATTTCTTGGATGTGTTCTTAAAAACTGTGACCTTGAGTTGCTCATAGGGGACAAACTGTATTCCAGCCCTCTCTAGGTCAACATCTTTTTTCAACTGAGAAGAGAGATTCGAAAGTAATTAACACCACATCTAGTCCGTTCACTGCCCATCTGATGCATATTGTACACAAATCTTGGAAGACTTTCTCGATTGGAAAAGCTCTAATCTGATTGGCTGATGTATATTTTCAGGTAAGTGCGAGTCTCACCTGCCTGGCTCCCTCAGTAAAGAGTTTCTCCATACTACGGTCCAGCCAGCGCAGGTACGGCCTGAAGAGCAGCTCGACTCTCCCCATCAGCTGATTAGTGGCATGTTTAGCATTTAGCCATTCCTCTGAGGCCTTCTGCACATGTCTGCATTCACACAGCATAAAATAAATACACTTACTGATTTCAGTTGACATTTGCATGATGTGTATAACCAGCAACGGTTCTTCTCACCTCCCCATGACTGATGGTAATTCCTGGTCTTCAGGGACATCCACAGTGAAAACCTATGATACGGTAGCTTTCATTAGCAAAAACATAGCATACTGTATGTTTTAACATCAAATTTTGAAACATTTCAAACATGCACACCTCTTGAGGGTAACGCTCAGGAAAGCTGACCATGACGTCCACTTCATTAAGGTCAAATGGCTGCAAAATAGAAAAAATATTGCTGTCTATGAAACTACTGTAGTTCATGTCAAAACTTTTCATTAGATATGCTTTGCATTAAATTGTATCTGTACATGTAACTAAGTCATCTATTTGTGATCTATAAATGTATATACAGTGCAGTGAAAAGGTTTTTGCCCCCTTCCTGTTTTTTTTTTTTTGCATATTTGTCACACTTAAAAGATTCAGATCATCAAACCAATTTTATTATTACACAAAGTTAATGCAAGTAAATACAAAATGCATTTTTTAAATGACGATTTCATTTATTAAGGGAAAAAGCTGTGCAAACCTACCTGGCCCTACGTGAAAAATTAATTGCCCCTTCCTGTTTAATCATAAAAGAACTGTGATTAAGCACATTATTTTAGAAAGCTGAGTTAAATTTCACTAGCCACACCCAGGCCTGATTACTTCCAGACCTGTTGATTCAAGAAATCACTTAAATAGAACCTGTCTGACAAAGTGAAGCATGCTTAAAGAGCAACACATCATGCC
>NW_015541011.1:381330-383280 GCF_001515605.1 Sinocyclocheilus anshuiensis | reverse complement strand
TAGTAACATTTGTTTGATGATCTGAATCATTTAAGTGTGACAAACATGCAAAAAAATTTAAAAAATCAGGAAGGGGCAAAAACATTTTCACAGCACTGTATGTAGTAACTCGCTTGCAACTGCTGATTATGAAAATGCACAAGAAGCTCTTTTGTTTTACATACGTAAAGTGGTAAAAAGTCAAAGTAAAAGAAAAGTAAATAATAACTGACATTATCAGTATAGCTTTCTCAGTATATGAATTCAGCATAACTGTATCTAGCTTGCCAGCAAAAGTTTGGAATAATTAAGTTTTTTTTATTTTGGAATGAACTTTTTATGCTCACCAAGATTGCATTTATTTGTTCAAAAATACAGTAAAAATGATCTGAATCATTTAAGTGTGACAAACATGCAAAAAAATTTAAAAAATCAGGAAGGGGCAAAAACATTTTCACAGCACTGTATGTAGTAACTCGCTTGCAACTGCTGATTATGAAAATGCACAAGAAGCTCTTTTGTTTTACATACCTAAAGTAGTAAAAAGTCAAAGTAAAAGAAAAGTAAATAATAACTGACATTATCAGTATAGCTTTCTCAGTATATGAATTCAGCATAACTGTATCTAGCTTGCCAGCAAAAGTTTGGAATAATTCAGTTTTTTTATTTTGGAATGAACTTTTTATGCTCACCAAGATTGCATTTATTTGTTCAAAAATACAGTAAAAACTGTAATATTTCAAAATGTTTTATATGTAAATATATTTCAAAATGTATTTTTTTCTGTGATGGCAAATCTGAAAACTAAAATTTTCAGTGATAATAACTGAAAATCTTTAAAAACGATTACGGTACATAAAACATCTTCTTTGATCTACTCATTCAGACTGTAATATTCAGTACATTTGAATAAGTTATGCCAGGGGTCACTAAACTCGGTCCTGGAGGGCCGGTGTCCTGCAGAGTTTAGCTCCAACCCTAATTAAACACACCTAAACCAGCTAATTAAGCTAATATTTGAAACTTCCAGGCAGGTGTGTTGAGGCAAGTTGGAGCTAAACTCTGCAGGACACCGGCCCTCCAGATCCGAGTTTGAAGACCCCTGAGTTATGCAAACAAGCATTACACGAAAGTAATCCATTTTTGATCTTCTTTCATTTAGTTTTGCTCAATCAGCTGTACGATACTGATATTAAGGATTGGCAAACATGTCAGCGCTCCCTAATTCCTATTAACTTTGCCATTTGGCACATGGTTGGCCTTTGGTTGCTACTTTGTACTTTAATCCACTCTGTGGTCTATACCAGGGGTGTCCAATCTTGGAGGGCCAGTGTCTCGTACAGTTTAGCTCCAACCATCTCCAACACACTGCCTGAAGGTTTCTAGCGAGTCTGAAGACCTTGATTTGCTTGGTGTGTTTAATTAGGGTTTGAGATAAGCTCTGCAAGACAGTGGCACTCCAGGAACAGGTTTGGACACCCCTGGTCCATACAATAAGTGTTTACCCAGTCAGGGTCCGTGGCTTGAACAGTGACTCTGTAGTAGGTCAGCTGTCCATCTTCTCGTTCCTGCACGATGAGTTTGTCTTTTGGAAATCTCTTCGTGAGCTGAGCGATCTCAGTGGCTCTCAGCTGCTTGCAGACCTCGTCAGTGAGATCAGCCAGTTTGACCTGCTCTTGACTTTTAGCTGGCCGTGTGGCCGGAGCAGAAGGCCTGAAGCTGCTTCTCTCTTTTGGGCCGTGAGGCTGGTCCTGCATGGGCGAAAATTGCTGTGGATGCGGATCTACACCAGGGGCGTTTCCTCTGAGTAGGCAAGGGAGGCAGTGTCTCCTCAAAATATTGGATGAGAAAAAAATCTGTAGTAGAAAAATAAAACAACACCAATATTACAAAATATAACACTAAAAAGTGTATAAATCACTGTCCAACAGCGACACCAGCAGGTAAATTTACAGCGGGAGTCGGCGTCAA
>NW_015541011.1:377951-380979 GCF_001515605.1 Sinocyclocheilus anshuiensis | reverse complement strand
CTAAAAGAACGCCAATATTACAAAATATAACATTAAAAAGTGTATAAATCACTCGTTTTTCTAAAGAAACATTGTCCAACAGCGACACCAGCAGGTAAAGTTACATCGGGAGTCCGAGTCTCTCTCGCCTCCCCTGAGCCCATTGAGTTTTAACAGACCAACTAAAGCGTGCAGTGGGGGTGTAATTGAGAATGAATGGGGGAAAGTCACGTGAGAGGAGGCAATGCCTGAGAATGCCTCAGAACACCAGCGCACACCACTGGTTCCCACTATTTTTTTTTTCTCACAGTCGGGCTGGGGGGTAAGGGGTAGGGGACCTCAGAATTGCTAAGGCCGCCTCTTCCCACAGTAATAACTAGTTTTTCAACAAACGCCATGAACTTTGCATAATTCTGGTCAAATACAATTGAGCCAAAAATGGGCATTGAACTAAAGAGAAATGCAATAATTTGTAATCGTTCAACAATACACACAAATGCTTTGAATTACGTACGATTATTTTTGACAGTGATTTTATTCCATACTCTCTCGCCTCCCCTGAGCCAACTGAGTTTTAACAGACCCCCTAAAGCGTCCCGTGAGTTTGCTGGGGGTGTAATTGAGAATGAATGGGGGAAAGTCACGTGAGAGGAGGCAATGCCTGAGAATGCCTCAGAACACCAGCGCACACCACTGGTTCCCACTATTTTTTTTTTCTCACAGTCGGGCTGGGGGGTAAGGGGTAGGGGACCTCAGAATTGCTAAGGCCGCCTCTTCCCACAGTAATAACTAGTTTTTCAACAAACGCCATGAACTTTGCATAATTCTGGTCAAATACAATTGAGCCAAAAATGGGCATTGAACTAAAGAGAAATGCAATAATTTGTAATCGTTCAACAATAAAAAAAAACGTGACGTGACGTGACATGTGGCCAAGTATGGTTACCCATACTAGGAATTAGTGCTCTGCATTTATCCCATCCTAAGTGCACACACACAGCAGTGAACACACACACACACCGTGAAGTGGGCAGCCATTTATGCTGCGGCGCCCGGGGAGCAGTTGGGGGTTCGGTGCCTTGCTCAAGGGCACCTCAGTCGTGGTATTGAAGGTGGAAGAGAACGCTGTACATTCACTCCCCCCACCTACAATCCCTGCCGGTACGAGACTCGAACCCGCAACCTTTGGGTTACGAGTCCGACTCTCTAACCATTAGGCCACGACTTCCCCACAAACTAGTGTATTTGTGTAGCCACTATGACAATCTGCTGAAAATATCACCTTAAAACCTGATTCACGTGATTGCTGTTACATTGTGCCTTAAAATATCACGGGTTTCCGTGTAAACATGCTATTATCTGAAAGTGAACACTGAACTCACTCAAGTGACTAGACGTCTGTCTTTCAGACAGCTTGTTTCAGTGAACCGGTTCGCAATACTGATTCGATAGTTTTTAAAACTCTCTAAAGGTGTGGTCACATCGGGTTCATTTGTTCATGCAAATACGCAGCGTTGGCCAACAGAAAACTGCTTGGTTTGAAAGTGACTTCTGTGTTCATGGTTCTCTGACGTTGGTTAATGGTAATATGACATTCAGGTAAACAAACAAAATATTATTTTTTTTGTACCTTTTTTTAATCAATGCTATTTTAAAATTATTTATTTTAATTTTACATTTTTATGATTGAATTAATTATTAGCTTTTCATTAAACTCACGAACCCCCTGCAGTTCCTTTAGAAACCCCAGTTTGGAAACCTTGACGTAATGTCATGTTTAATGCACTTCATGTTGTTAATTACAATGAATGGAATATATTATCTTACTGTTTGTATTTTTATATCAGTACGATATTGTCCTATTTAAATCAATGTGATAAACGAGTTAGGTCAAAAGTAATCTAAAAGTAATCATAAAGTAGTCTGATTATATTACCTAAAATGTGTAATGCAATGGATTACGTTACTGAGTACAATTTTTGTCATGTAATTTGGAATCAGTAACGGACTACAATTTGTAAGTAATCTACCCAGCGTTTCCTCCAAGTAGGCAAGGGAGGCAGTGTCTCCTCAAAATATTGGATGAGAAAAAATATCGTAGTGCAAAAATAAAACAACCGCAATATAGAGTGGTGGAACTATGATGTCACTTTGTAGGAAAAACCCGGAAGCGAGTTAGCATTTTAGCACTTCCGGTTCCATCGTCCCAGAGTCAATGGGTTTTTTTGAATGGGAGTTTGGTTAAATGCCCTAAAAATAAGGTCCGTGGTTCACACAAGCTCAAGATACTTTCACGTTTTATTCTACAACATAAAACACACTAGTTACACGCCACTCGTGATTTTTTAAAACTTACATTTCTTAAAAAAGACGGTTGCTGACAAGTTGCTAAATGGGACTACAGGCGCTGTCGGAGACATTAAACGTCATCATGCCAAACAGTTTATCAATTTACAGCATATTCCAATTGTAGTATAATTTATAGTAAAATTAATTGTAGAATTTTATATTGTTGTTAGACAATGTTTTTTTTGTTTTTTTGCTTTGCCCCGAAATGCAACAAGTCTTCGGATGGAAGATGCTCGTTTTATCGTTTACTGATACGGAGACACTGGGTTCGAACCATAAGGTAAACTCAGTCATATTACGATTATTCCATGTAAACACCACATTTACTGGCTTAGTCACGGTGAAAGTGAAACTTTAACGATGCATAGTGCTTAAAGCCATTTCATTAAAATGAAATGTTTATGGCCACAAGCAGCTGTTAGAAAACATATAGATTGAGGATTTTCTAGAAGCAAGGATAAAATAACATTTTGTGTACCCACCCTAACAAAACGATAGCTGAATTGTGGTACTTTATTCACTAAAATAAGTTTAATCTTACCATATCTAAAAAATCGCTCACTCTGCTGTTATTTAATAAATTAAAGGCACTAGAATTTAATTGAATAGTATGTGGAGACACGTTTTTAATTAAAATATTCATATTAATCAAAGATTTATTCACTTTTAATGCACCTTATTTCGAAATGTACAGAAATAC
>NW_015541011.1:367972-375361 GCF_001515605.1 Sinocyclocheilus anshuiensis | reverse complement strand
ATAATTTAACACACAAATAGAGTGGTGGAACTATGATGTCACTTTGTAGGCAAAAACCCGGAAGCGAGTTAGTATTTTAGCACTTCCGGTTCCATCGTCCCACAGTCAATGGGTTTTTTGAATGGGAGTTTGTTTAATTCCCCTAAAATAAGGTCCATGGTTCACACAAGCTCAAGATACTTTCACGTTTTATTCTACGGCATAAAACACACCAGTTACACACCTTTCATTAGTTTTTATTTAAACTGTTACGTTTCTTAAAAAAGACGGTTGCTTCAAGTTGCTAAATGGGACTACAGGCGCTGTCGGAGACATTAAACGTCATCATGCCAAACAGTTTATCAATTTACAGCATATGTAGTATATAGTATAATTTATAGTAAAATTAATTGTAGAATTTTATATTGTTGTTAGACAATGTTTTTTTTTGCTTTGACCATAAGGTAAACACATATAATTATTCCATGTAAACACATTTACGGGATTATTCACGGTGAAAGTAAAACTTGAATGATGCATAGTGCCACGTTAAAGCCACGTTTTAGCCCAATTTAAATGTTTACGACCGCATGAAGCTGTTAGAAAGCATATAGATTGAGGATTTTCTAGAAGCAAGGATAAAATAACATTTTGTGTACCCACCCTAACAAAACGATAGCTGAATTGTGGTACTTTATTCACTAAAATAAGTTTAATCTTACCATATCTAAAAAATCGCTCACTCTGCTGTTATTTAATAAATTAAAGGCACTAGAATTTATTTGGCTCTAGTTTTGTATTTATTCCAGTTTATATGAAAAGGTTAATAGAGTGGATTAAAATTAATATACAGAGTAAATCCTTTTCACTGTTAAAAATAAGTTTGAAAAGTTGTGGGAAGCATGGTGGTGGTGACGCTGAAGGCGAGCGACCATGGAGGTGTAGTTCGTTTATAGGCCGATCCGCCTACAAAGTGACGTCATAGTTCCCCCACTCTATTACAAAATATAACATTAAAAGTGTATAAATCACTCGTTTTTCTGAAGAAACATTGTCCAACAGCGACACCAGCAGGTAAAGTTACAGCAGGAGTCCGCGTCTCTCTCGCGTCCCCAGAGCCCATTGCATTTTAAAGGGGTCATATGATGCGATTTCAATTTTTCCTTTCTCTTTGAAGGGTTACAAGCTCTTGGTGCATAAAGAAGATCTGTAAAGTTGCAAAGACTAAAGTCTCAAATCCAAAGAGATATTGATCGGAGAAATGACAAACAACAAGCCCTACTCTACACTGCTCAAAAAACTCGCTTTAAATATATAAAATATAAAAACTCTTTAAATATAAAAAATGTACTTACAGTCTGTGAGTCAGAACAGCCAGCATTGTAGTCTACTCTCCCAGGATCAGGAAACAGTTCTCCATAAAATGCGCTGCACACATCTGAATATTTGGGTTGAACTGTTCTGGAACAGTGTTGTAAATACAACTTAACCACTGATTTCTAGTTGTGTCCTCTTTTGGAAGGCCAAACAAAGTAGTTTCGCTTTCACAACGAAACACACAGCAACAATACTACAGCGAGAATAAAAGTTACGCCTTCTTTCTTGGGCGGTGTTATGCAAATCTTCCCACATCGTGAAGTAGACATGTAGTTGACGTAGTTGCGTGGTTGACTCTTAACTTTTATAAAGAATATCTCTTTGGAAGAGCTTGTAACACTCCAAAGAGAAAGTAAAAATTGAAATCGCATCATATGACCCCTTTAATTATACATGTTTGGGTTGAGTTTTTGTTAAATTTACCCCGTTTTAACCAGCAGGTGCCGCCAGCCTGTGATGTTTCGAACTCTCCGAAACAGTGAATCATTTTGCGAATCATTTTGGTTCAGTTGATTCAGAATTTGAAAAAGCCTCATTTCTCTCATCACTTGTTCATTCTGATACGTACTAACGATTTTAATTGGGTTTTATTAATTACGTGTTATTAATAAAATCCTATTAAAATAACCATATTCAACTGATTCATTGAAAAGATTCGACTCTCAATTCATTGACGAATCGAACATTTCTAAAACGCACTGTGGGAGCAGGAAGTCCTGCTAAAGCTAAAGTTCGACTGTTTAAAATAGCATGTTGTTTTGGTTGACTTATGTTGGCGTTTAAGTGGACTGGACCTGACAGTGTTGTTCTGAATTAAAACTCTGATCAAAATGACTATTATTCATGGATATTTGTGATGGATGTTACCTAACAGAGGTTCGCCACTAACCTGCACCACATCCGCACTTTCTGGCTCCATTAGAACGGATTGCACCTTGTAGTCACTGTAAACGGTCCAGTACTTCAGTATTTATTGCTGTCGCTCTGTGTCAGTACGTTTACGTCTATGTTAGCATAAACATGCGAGTTTCTAAGATTGCGAAGCATAAATTAGATAAGTTATGTAACAAAACGCTTACTTCCTCCAGGAGGCGCTTTGCTGGCTCACAAAGTCGAATTCTTAATTTATCTACGTTCAAATCTTAAAACGGTTTTTGCGCCTACTGGAGAATTTTCACACCAAAAAGTGTAATCGTTTTAATCTATTAACTGGTACCTGACATACCAAAAAGACCAAATGAAAATCTGATCAAGCTACCTGTACTAAACGATGTTTTGAAAAGCTTTACGATGTAATTATGTTCCACTGTGATTGGTCCAACCTGCCCAGCGCGGAGGAAAGTAACATGTACCACGTGACGCCGTTTGCGCTATACTTCGGTATCGTTCTGGGAAAGGTGCGCGTCTCTCTCGGGCTATGTGGCTGGTCCTGTGGATGCCAAAAGCGGTCCTACGTTGCACAAAATCGATACAGGAAGTAGCGTCAAGAACGCCGGGCTCTCTCTTGCTTTACAGGAACAGTTTTGTGGCTGAATAGGGTCGGATGCTCCTCTGTACCAGACTGGCTGCTGTCACTCGAATGCTGCCGTGTGGATCTGATGCGTGACCGTCCACATTTCTTTCTTTTTCTTTGTAAACTGTACTATTCTCTCTCTCTATCTGTCTTTTGTTGCGCCTGCAGCTTTCTGATGCAGCACTTTTTCCTATTAATAGCATCATCGCCTGCTCTGAGTGTAGAAGCGGCACGATTGAATATATCATATATCATAATTAAATAATTTACTTCGGAATAATATCAGTGAGACATTTTAATAGTCATTGATTTAAAAATACACAGTAAAGAACTGGATATTTGAACCAATCATATGCCTGACCAATTAGAGACAACGTATGGGCCAAAGCCACGCCCATTCAACTCAAGCTATTCTAATCACTATTCTATTTGCTTATTCTTTTTCCATGGTTTGACTGAGACGTCTTCGACGCCCTCTTGCGTTACGGAGTGGAAAGAACGGTGCATGCCCGGACAAGTTCAAGTACTGAGTAATAAATTCACATCCAAACTGTCTTAAACACACCTTTTATTCCTAGAATGTAACTAAATATATTTATTACATTGTGTAAGTAATGTCTACATCAAAATACACCCTTCACAAACCTAAATAATTTAGAATCAGAATGAAGGTATAAATATTTCAGTACAAAGTCATTAGATACCAGGTACATGAGCCACATGAAACATCCAGGACAGAGAATGATTTAGAAAGCTAAACAATTCTGAGTTGTATCTGTTGCTTTAAAAGAAATATAGTTGACCAATTATTGAAAATGACACTAGGTCATGCGTTCGAGACAATTTTGGAGACCTACCAGACAAAAGACTCAGTTTTGCAGCTTATGTGGGACTATGTGCGACTCAACCACTCTGAAACTCTTCGGTCTCCTCTCTTTCCTGTGATTCTGACTGTAGCGTCGTATTTTGTGCTTTGTCTACCCTACCTAGCCTGCGACATCATGGGAAAGAAGTGGCCAGCTATTAACCGGTACAAGATTCAACCTGACAAAATGCCCACAACTGCAATGCTCCTTCACTGCAGTGGAGTAACTCTTTATAATCATGTACTTCTGGTGTTTCCTGCAGCAGTAGCGCAGTGGATGTGGAGACCTTCTATTCCCCTGCCTGAACGAGCACCTACATTGCTTGAATTTGCAGGTGGGGTGACTGGAAACCTTCTTCTTTTTGACTTTCAGTATTTTATCTGGCACTTTTTGCACCATAAGATCCGTTGGTTGTATGTGACTTTCCATGCTATCCACCATAATTACGCCGCCCCATTTGCTCTGGCCACACAGTGCCTTAGTGGATGGGAGTTGGTCACGGTGGGCTTCTGGACCACGCTCAACCCCATTCTGCTGAGGTGTCATCTGCTCACCACCTGGATGTTCATGGTGGTCCACGTCTATGTATCAGTGGAAGACCACTGCGGATATGATTTCCCTTGGTCCATGTCTCGTCTGATCCCATTTGGTGTTTATGGAGGTCCGAGCAAGCATGATGTGCACCACCAGAAACCTAATACTAACTTTGCACCCCATTTTAGTCACTGGGATAAACTGTTCGGCACTCATGCTGAGTTTAGTTTTGCTAAAACTAAGTGATGAACATGCTTGCATGTAAATGTATATTCAATTTGCATGTTTGGTTGCTTCAGACAGAGCTTAAACAATGCAGAACTTATAACTTCAGATTCCACTTTGATTTTCTTTGTATAGGAACAGTATTAAAAGCATAATTTCAGTGCAAAAAAAGAAAGAAAGAACAGATTACAGAAAGAACATATAATTAGTAAAATTACTAAAAACGAGTACAAATTCTTTTTTATCCAGCCCTTCACCATTATGAAAGAATTTAAATCTTCTTAAATCAAATTTTATTTGATTTAAGTTGAGAACCTTTTACAGAGAAAACTCTTCTGGTAACATCATGTCTATTTATTTATTTAGATAACAACTTTAGCTTTATTATATTAGCATTTAAAAACTATACATTTATGCAGCTTTAAAATGCAAAAGAAAAAAAAACTTTAAAAACATAAATGTAGTCTATTATCCATAATTTTTAAAGCTTGATTATATAGTGACCTTTTATGATTTATCACTGTAAAAAAAAATGTTTTCAAAGTTTATTGAAGCATGTTTTACAAGAAAATATAATTTCAGCTTAAAAATTTCTTTCTGCTTAAAAATGTCATGTTTAATTTATCGTGTTACTTGCTATTTCTTTGTAATTATTTGTGAAATTTACTAGCAATTTTGAATGAAAATTGTTTCAAAGGAAATCCTACAGCTTTTTTTGTGTGTGATTGTGGATTTAATTGTTTGGGTTCAAACCGTGGCACAATATAAAATGTGAGACAAAATCATTGCATACATAAGTTGAAATACTATATATATCTTTTTTTCTTAAGCTATAAACAGGTGTGGAAAGGAAAATATGTAAATTAAGATATTTCTAATTATTTTAGAAATCTTCTGCGTTCCTCCTACATGGTAGAAAGATGCCAAACCAAGCATGGCAAACTCAAAAGCAAATTTTCACAAGAGGAAGTTTTTTTTAAATATATATATAAAGAACGCAGATTTGCATATGCGTGTGAACTCAAAATAGATCGCACTACAGTTGCCTCTCATTTCAAATCCTGATTTATCTCTGTGTTGTTAATATTCTCCCAGATAACACACATAGGCCTACATCTGCAAGATGTCTATTAAAGATCGCTTCATCGGGAAAGCATCTATGTACAAACTTCTGATAGACATCTTTAAGATGTCAGTTTTACATACATTCTAAATCATAAACATCTTAAAGACATCTTCTAAACGTCTATTTGACATCTGATAGGAAACGTCCTATAGACGTCTTGCAGATGAGCAAACACTCTAAAGAAATACGTCTTGCAGACGTCAAATTGACGTCTCTGTGATGTACGTGTGCTATCAGGGCTCTGTGTTGTTTTTCAAGACAAAATTGTAATATTTAAACATTTGTTGTTTACTTTATGGAATAGTTTACTTTGAAAACCTGCCTGCACTCTTTAATAAGCTTCAGCCATGTGTTGGGTGTATGCAATGCATGTAGGTTTACCATTGATCTGATTGATTGTGATTATGCAATTCAATTATGTAACAGCAGGTGTCAGTAAAAAGATTACTTAAATCCATAAAAGTGTAACTATCTTGCATGTGAACGTCTACTTTCTATATTTAATAAGTAGATGTTTTGAATAGTAAGAAAATACGTCGTTCTTTGTAGTTACAAAAGATACAAAATAAAGAATAGTTAGTATTTTATGAAGAAAATGTAAGTGGCGCGTGCCAGTGCAAAACTTGTCATGCTTAATGCTTTGCTAAAGCCAGCGCTACTAATAAAAGTCTGTTAATAATATAACGTCATAAAATGTATGTGTTTCAGTTATTTCCTACATAAACATAATTTCTCTGTCATAATCGAATTATGTGTTGGACTTCTCGACTTCTCGCTGTTTCGTGACACTGCGTCAGCTGGCCGCTGTGTGGCGCTGTTCCCGGATCAGACTCAACCACAGCAGTGGTATGGCAGCCGGGAGACAGACAGCCATTTTATAATCCGCAGCCAGTCTGTTAAATTTGCTATTTAAACGGCTTTAGTCCATATTTTAATGATGGGTCAGTGTGGGATTACGTCGTCTAAAACCGTTTTGGTGTTCCTGAACCTGATATTCTGGGTAAATTGGAGATGTTTAGGGCTGAATTTGGGAGTGCGTCAGTGTTGTTAGATGGACACAGTCAGGTGTCGAGCAGCTGCATTATTACACACACTCATTTATATCACTAATACGTTTAAAAAACCTGTTAAATGCATGTTTTGCTATATTTTATGTGCCGTTTGTGTTTATATTGCATTATTTAAAAAACTGCTCGTTGCTGTGTTTTGCATTGTTTGTTTACATATTCCTTACAGTCTTAAAATTCTACATTGATCACTTTAATGCTTAAAAAACACTGACAGTATACGAATAGTGTTATTTATGTCTTGTATACTTCAATGTGCGTGAATTGGCAAGTCAGCTTCATTGTTTCCTTTAGCCCCAGAGCAGGTTAGTAGTATTGTTTGACATGTTAAACCTATTCCTCCTCAGGCAATTCTTTTGGATGAATATCTGAAGGATAAGGCCATTAAAGGCTAATAGCACTTTCCTCAAAGGATTCCATCATCACACAACAAAGGAGGACTTAAAAAAAAAATGTTCACAACGATTTCGCAGGATCAAATGTGAAACATTTGTAGAAATGCTTTGATTTTTCGACAAATGAAAAATCGACTTTGATTTCCGTTAACTTTCTTGTGATGTTTTAATACAGTGCATTTCGGGTTTATAATAGTAGTTGTAAACGTGTGTGTGTGTGTGTGTGTAATATATATTAACAATATAATATAATATATAAAATTTGTCTTCTCTCATTGTATGCATCCTTTGTTTCAAATTATATATA
>NW_015541011.1:362365-367790 GCF_001515605.1 Sinocyclocheilus anshuiensis | reverse complement strand
ACGTAGGCCTAGTTTGTGATATTGTGCGCATTGGGTTCGACTGAACTGGGGCAACGAAGGCAAAGTTTCAAAACCTAAACTGAGTTGTCGGCTCTGTAGAAACACTACTCCACCTATCAGCAAGATTTCCTTGTCTTTGTTTGTTTGATTAATCTCTTTAATCTGGGACTGAATGAAGTTTAAAGTCTCCACCTGTCAGATAGAGGTAGTAGTATGACACTATCCTGTTCTTTTTTTAGGGATCAGGCTGCTTGATTAAATCTGTGTTTATATCATGAGAACCTGAGAGCTGTGGTATTCATAGGGGGCTTTATGGTGCAATTGTAAATGGGGAAAACCCTATCATACAAGTTTTTTTCCTGCAGGTCCCTGCAAATGCCTGGAGGTCCATTTGTGCATTTATTTATCCTGCCTTGTTTCCTTTTAGGATTATAATTATGCACATTTCTGTGTGTTGACCTTTAATTTTAGCTGATAATTTTCCTGTTGGTCAGCATTCCATATCATACTTACCTTTTGAAAGTCAAAGTGACATGAAGTTGTGTTTGGTTCCAAATTCTTATCCTCAGTTGCCTTTATCGTAAATTGCTCATTTGATTGTCTTTCTTTGAAGATGATGGCATTTAATCAATCCAATAACCGATTTAGTCACATTTAACTGATGATGAGACTGACATAACTCTTGGTATGAATTCATATCTTATCCACTTTCATGTAACTAACCCTCTTTATTATCTCCTTTTAGGCCGCTGCTGGCATTCTGTGCTATGTTGGAGCCTACGTGTTCATCACGTATGATGACTATGACCATTTCTTTGAGGATGTGTACACCCTGATCCCAGCCGTTGTCATTATCGCAGTCGGAGCGCTGTTGTTCATTATTGGACTCATTGGATGCTGCGCCACTATTCGAGAGAGCCGCTGCGGTCTTGCCACGGTTAGTAAACTGTTATGTTTCCAGCACTGCCTTATAGTGTTTCCCTTAAGTTAATACTTTTATTCAGCAAGGATGCATTAAAATTCATCAAAAGTGACAGTAAAGACATTAATAATGTTACAAAAGATTTTAAATGGAAAAAAGTGTCATAGTTTCCACAAGAATATTAAGCAGCACAACTGTTTTCAACATTGATAATAAACAAGTTAAGGCGATAAATAAATGGAAATGGATAGTTTATGATTGTTTATATATCTTGCTCTACTGAAACCAAATTTTCTTGCATCTCTCTTGTACAGTTTGTCATCATTCTTATGCTGGTATTTGTGACTGAGGTGGTTGTGGTGGTTCTTGGCTATATTTACAGAGCAAAGGTGAGTTCTGCATTGAAATGAAGTCAATATTTGTAGAAATAGGAGTGCCTGCATCTCTTTTGTTTTTATATGAAAGCTCTTCACACTTTGTGAGCCCTTTCAGTTGTGTGCAAAGGTGAACAAGGCAATGTAATACCTGCCTCGTATTGTACTGTGCTATTGTATAGCAATGCTGTCTCCTCCTATATAAAGAATGGATTTAGTGAAAGGTGGATGTCAGGGACAGAAATTAATGGGGGCCAAAATTAATAAAATTGCCCCTCAAAATTCAAAATATTGACCAAAAGTGTCCCTTTATGAGTTATATTATTATATAGTTAAACAGTATTACACAAGCAGGAGTGCTTTTTAAAAAAATATTTTTTATATCAGCACAATTGCAAATATGATATTGATTTTATTATTAAAAGTTAATATTAAGTGAATTACATTTTATTAGACACACATCATTGTCTCTTTTTGCTATATTTCATGAACGAAAATAGTTCCAAAGTAAGCTACAGCAAAACCGTTGCAGCAAACGGTGTTTTGTTCCTGAATGAATCCACATTTTAAAGAAATCAGTTGAGGGAACAATTCAATGACCCATTCATAAAGTGCAGAATTCTTGCTTCCTTCCTGAATGAATGAGCTGTTTGAATGAATGACTCACTCACTCATTAAGACATTCCACTGTGATTTTGGTTTCATTTTTAAAGTATCATTTCATTTTCAATTGTATTTGAATTTCATGATAATCTTTTATGTCAGATTCTTATATTTTCTGCATACATTTGTTAAGGTTTGAAAAAATTGCCCTTAGAAAGGAAAAAATGCCTCTTGATATCAATTTAAGGGGGCAGGTACTGACCTTTAATGGGAGGTTAATTTGTGTCACTGGTGGATGTGTTTCTAGGTGGAAGACGAGGTCAATCATTCCATCCAGAAAGTGTATGATGAATACAATGGCACCAACACGGATGCTCCCAGCCGCGCTATTGACTATGTGCAGAGACAGGTGAGACTGCTTAACGAGATGCACAGAATGTTCTGTTATTGTATTGTTAATAAATCAATTCCAACCCTAATAAAATCACTATAATGTCTTTGTCACAACTTGAAGCTCCATTGCTGCGGCATCACCAACTACTCAGACTGGAAGAACACGCGTTGGTTTAATGAGTCTAGGAACAACAGTGTGCCACTGAGCTGCTGCAAACCCAACGTGAACAACTGCACCGGCTCCCTCTCCCGCCCCGGAGACCTCTACCCTGAGGTTAGTGAGAGATGTGCTTGTGTGTGTAGCCGATGAAGCCAAGGAAGCCTGCGTGTGATGTTAATGTATTTGTTAAATCATCTTAGGGATGTGAAGCCCTGGTTGTGAAGAAACTGAAAGAGATTATGATGTACGTCATCTGGGCCGCTCTGACGTTTGCTGCAATTCAGGTATGCTATTCAGATTTTTTTCATCTGACAGATTATCTTAGAATTTAGAATTCTCTCCCGAATTTTTTATTTTTCTTCTTCTTTTTACATTTTTTTAGTCATGAAAATGCATAAATCAAAATTCCCCAAACGGGGGTTCTTGAGTTGATGAGAAAATAAGAAGTATGTTGCATATAAAATTAAAATCAATAAATGGTGCTGCTGTGTGATAAACATGATATAGCTTAGTGCTATTATCAAAGCAAAGGCTGCGATTTAGTGAAACACTGTATAGTCTGATGCACTCTGATGTCTCAGTGCTTCTCGGTTTACAGTATATTCAGCCGACTTCATCTCAGCATGTGCTATTTAACATGCATTTGGGAATGCAATGTGTGCTCGATTGAATTAGTTTGACAAATTTGCATAATTTACAATATTTTTGTGATCAGAAGTTTACAGCATTTTATATTCCACCAAAATAAAAGCTCGAGAGTTTGAATGTTTAAAGGTGAAGAATTTAAGACATAAATGTTAGTATTGTAACTTGTCCTGTAAGATAAAATTATTATAATTATCAAATATTCTTTTATTTTACAGTATAATTATATTTTAAAACGGTAATATAATGATAAATACATTTTTACAATTACAGTAAAAAAAAAAAAGTTATATATATATATATATGTATGTATGTATGTATGTATGTATATATATAAATATAAATTTTATCAGTATTTAATTTGATTGGGTTCCTAAAATGTTTACTAAAATAAAATTATAAAAAACTTAACTATTAATTATAACTATTTTATTTGTTCACTTACATGTCATGTAAGCATTAACCAATATGAGAGAATCATGAATGCAAATGTGACATTAAATTACTGAAATATTATCTTAAATTCTCAAGGGGTACTTCAGGTAAGTAGAGGGGTTTGACTGACAAAAAAAAGTTGGGAACCCCTGGCTTGGACTAAGAACCAACAGTGCAAGTGCAAGTCTTGTACGGCAGCTTCAGTGCTTCTCTTTTGTCCCCGTCAGACAGAGCTCTGGGACTGCAGCACTCGGGCAGCGTCAGTATGTGCTTTTGTTGCCCTGTAGCTGCTGAATCACAGACTTTGACATTCATACTGTTCCAAATACCCTCTGGGGCGTAAAGGCAAATAAGAGTGTGTCTTGGCAAGCCCAGCACATGCCCGTGATTAACATATGGTAACTGGCTCAGTTTGCCTGAATTAACAAGCAAGAACCGGGGCAGTAGGTTAGGTTGTTCTTGGCAAACTTGCATAAATTACACCAGATGTTTTTCCCTTTCATTTTTTTTTAATTGTCTGAATTTACAGATTCAATTTGTCGACGACAGAGTGAAGAAGTTCCCCTCCCTCTTTTGTAGACTGTTTTCACAAAGGCAATTTGACGTGACAGCTATTTGCTGCTCAAGAAACTTTTCTAATGATCAGTGTTGAAAACAGTTGTGATGCCTTATATTTTTTGTGGAAACCATAGTAGTTATTTCAGGATTCTTTGATTAATAGAAAGTTTAAAAGAGCAGCATTTATTTGAAATAGTTTTTTTTTGTAACGTTATAAATGTCCTTACTGTCACATTTGATCAATTTAATGCATCATTGCTGATTAAAAGTTTTTTTATATATAAAAAAAGAAACATTTTGAAAGGTAGTGTATGTTTATATAACTTTTCCTACCATCTAACACACTAATAATTTAACTACACTATTCAATTAAATCTTTAGCAAGTCTTAAAATCTCAATTTTTCATATTTATTGTAATGTTGCGATGCCTAAAATCACTTTGTTTTCAGTGTTTTATTTCTACTTCATTTCAACAGAAATAATGTAGAATTTCAGAATTTCGAGTTTTAAAGGCACAATATGTACGATTTTTTTATTAAAATATCCAAAAACCACTAGAACAGTGTTATATACAGTGGTGTGAAAAAGTGTTGGCCCCCTTCCTGATTTCTTCTTTTTTTGCATGTTTGTCACACTTTAATGTTTCAGATCATCAAACAGATTTAAATATTAGTCAAAGATAACACAAGTAAACACAACATGCAGTTTTTAAATGAAGGTTTTTATTATTAAGGGAAAACAAAATCCAAAACTACATGGCCCTGTGTGAAGAAGTGTTTGCCCCCCTGTTAAAACTGTGGTTTATCACACCTGAGTTCAATTTCTCTAGCCACACCCAGGCCTGATTACTGCCACACCTGTTCGCAATCAAGAAATCTCTTAAATAGGACCTGCCTGACAAAGTGAAGTAGACCAAAAGATCCTCAAAAGCTAGACATCATGCCGAGATCCAAAGAAATTCAGAAACAAACGAGAAAGAAAGTAATTGAGATCTATCAGTCTGGAAAAAGTTATAAAGCCATTTCTAAAGCTTTGGGACGCCAGCGAACCACAGTGAGAGCCATTATTCACAAATGGCAAAAACAACCTTCCCAGGAGTGGCCGGCTGACCAAAATTACCCCAAGAGCACAGCGACAACTCATCCAAGAGGTCACAAAAGACCCACAACAACATCCAAAGAACTGCAGGCCTCACTTGCCTCAATTAAGGTCAGTGTTCATGATTCAACAATAAGAAAGAGACTGGGCAAAAACGGCATCCATGGGAGAGTTCCAAGGCAAAAGCCACTGCTGACCAAAAAGAACACAAAGGCTCGTCTCTCATTTGCCAAAAA
>NW_015541011.1:359969-362335 GCF_001515605.1 Sinocyclocheilus anshuiensis | reverse complement strand
AAATATGGAAACACCAAAGACGCTTTAATATGTTATGCATTTTATTAGACAGGTGACGACCGCGCAGAGTAGCATTATAACATTCAAATGTATCTAGTATGATAAAACAGCGCTGCTTACTTCCGCTGCTTTCCGGAAGGAGCGGAAGCGGTCGACTGTAGCATAATGAAAGCTCCGCTGCTTTCGAGCCATGTGTTGCGCTCGTTCAATGGCCTTGTTTCGCTTCGACGGCTTTCAGCCTCACTCTGCTTCATACTACGATGTTAATAAATCTTTAATACATTAGCTCATCCATGAACATGATTTCTGCCCGAGTCCCATCGGATTGCTTCGGCTGTGGGGATGAAGACGACAACTCCCATGATTGCACCCTCTAGTGGCAAAAAATTACATATTGTGCCTTTAATCAAACTTTGTTTTTCCTCCAGATGCTGGGAATGCTGTGCGCTTGTGTGGTGCTGTGTCGCAGAAGCCGAGACCCGGCCTACGAGCTCCTCATCACCGGAGGGACGTATGCATGAAAGAACCTAGCAGACAGACTTCCTCTTTTCATGCACACACAAACACACACACACACACACACTGGGCTCAGGGTTCTGTCGGTGTGAGGTGGCACACTGGATATGCCCTAACTTAGCTCTCTTTCGACACACCTTACACAGTTGTTTGCTCACACATTGCACTGGTGATGGGTGAAACAAAGCGCATACTATTCATTTATATAGTATACGTCACTGAAAACGACTGCATTTTAATTTAAATCTTTGTTTTTCTCTCAAAGGCGTCGGGCCAGACTGCAAAATGGCAAATTAAAGTTTTTAATCCCGCTGAGAAGACTTTAACGCAAGAAAAGTTAACATTTTCTCTTCCTTGTCTCTGTTATATGGAGAGGAAGATGCAGTTATCGTATGAAATAATATGTGGAATGTATGCTTTCCTCATTTGTTAGTTTGCACTGTGTGTACGGTTTAGTTATATATTACAAATACCAAGATGGTAAATGATTGGGATGGGGAAATGCTTTGATACGAGAGGATCGACTCGTGGTAGCGCTGCCTCAGATGTCACCCATCACCAGTCCGCTGCTCACAGACAGTGGCAGTGTTGACCACACAAGATTGCTTGGCATTGTGGGTCCAGTCGTACAGCTAAATGTTCAAAATGGGATTCACATCGGTTTGCATGTAAAGAGGTTTGGGGGATGCTCTAGATGCGCTACCTACCATTTACTGAACTCTTATCTTCTTTTCCTGTTTTTCCATTGCTTACAGTGTGAACATTACTAGTCTAGTAATAGATAGTTTAAAGTTAGTTTGGATAACATGTAGGTATGTTGAACAGGGTCAACAGTGTATTATTTTAAATGAATGTACATGGGGAGGAAAAATGGTGAAATAAACTTGTAATATCGATCTTAATAAATGTTTCATAAGTTGACACCTGTTGTTTCATTTCATTGATGTGAATAATTTAGTCTAATATGCTCATCTTTTTGAACATAGTAATATTGAAATATTACAGTTTGAAATAACTGTTTTCTATTTTAATATATTTTCATGTAATTTATTACTGTCATGATAAAGATAAACTTTAGCAGCCATTACTCCAGTTTTCATTGTCATATGATCCTTCAGAAATCATTCTAATATGCTGATTTGGTGATGCTTAAGACACTTGTCATTTATCAATGTTGAAAACCGTTGTGCTGCTTTATTTTTGTGGAAACCAAGATGCTTTTTTTTTTTTCTTTCTTTTTTTTTTTGATAAGCAGAAAGTTCAAAAGAACAGCATTAATTCAAAATATAAGTTTTTTTTTTTTGTAACATCATAAATGTGTTTACCGTCACAGTCCTTGCTAAATAGAAGTATTCATTTCTTGAAAAAAAAAAGACTTTGGAACAGTAGTTTATGTGATATAATATTAAAAATCACCTTAGTTTACATAACTTAAAGGGGTCATATTACGTTGCTAAAAAGAACATTTTTTTGTGTATTTGGTGTAATGAAAAAAAACACATTATTTTCCATATAATGTACATTATTGTTTCTCCTCTATGCCCCGCCTTTCTGAAACACTCGATTTTTACAAAGCTCATCCTTATAAAAAAAGCGAGGTGTGCTCTGATTGGCCAGCTATCCAGTGCGTTGTGATTGGCCGAATGCCTCAAGCGTGTGACAGAAATGTTATGCCCCTTACCATATTGTGATGATGCCCTGTCTGGCCGGACGAGACTCAGTCCAGCTGCTCCGCTCGTGCACATCCCATCATCGGTTCTCTTTTAGCAGTTCAGTCAATGTACTGTTAGAAGTAACTGAATAACTCGGGATATTGGTTTATTTCGCGTCAGAGGGAGTGTCAGGCACGT
>NW_015541011.1:350687-358405 GCF_001515605.1 Sinocyclocheilus anshuiensis | reverse complement strand
TGTGGTTGACTCTTAACTTTTATAAAGAATATCTCTTTGGATTTGAGACTTTAGTCTTTGCAACTTTACAGATCTTCTTTATGCACCAAGAGCTTGTAACACCAAAGAGAAAGGAAAAATTTAAATCGCATTATATGACCCCTTTAAATCATGATGGACTATATAGTAAAATGCTCATTCATCACAGCACACCCTATTGTTGAAGTGCTTCTGAACAACCATATTACCTTCTGATTCTTTGTCAACTACAAAAGTCATCTTTTTTCATTTTAGAAACCAGTGGCTCTCTTAATTTTTTTTTTTTTGTCTGAAGCTCTGTAATGTAACTACTTGGCGCACAACTATATCATTCATGACCGTTTCCCCACTCTTGAACAATTCCATAGTGCACAAGGCACTCAAAACACGTCACAGATGTTGAAAGATGCCTTGTCTGGGGTCTTTCTTCAGTCAGGCGGCCTTAACACTTAATAGCATAGACCAGGGTCAAAGTTCAGTCCTTTCCCAGGGAGGGGGATGTGTCCCATCTGCTTGCTGAGTAGGTCATGCGAAGCAGCATACTATCACACATTATCTAGAGGGGGAAGTTAGATCACTGTGTTCTTGGGTCCCTTAATAACAGCACAACACCTGCAAGCTCTAATGACAGGTTATTAATAGTAGAAAGTTAAAATGCAATTAATGGGCCTGTCATGTGGGTTTCCTCTCTATCATTATATTTACTGTAACTGAACAGGTCCTGACAGTGCTGAAATAGGATCTGTGCAAAAGAGCAATGTGAAACCTTTTAACCAGATACCTGATAAAGAATTAGCATGGTGTTGGTTTACTGACTGATTTACGTACTGAAAAAAAAAAGCTTGTAAAGAAAGTACTACGATTAATATAAACATTAATAAACATTTTTATTTTTGTGTGATGGAAACAAAAAACTGAAATGCGAGATGAAGAAAACTCAAAATTAAGAGGAAAACAAATAAAATTTTAGAGAGGTAAACTCTGAAAATTGCGAGGGGGAAAAAAGCAGAGTTTATATTCTGAGGAAAAATATCAGAATTTCAAGAAGAAAAAAAAAAATTTCTATTCCATGGCGGGGAAAAAAGGGTCCATAGAAGACCGTAGTAATGGCTGCTGAAGATTCAGCTTTGCCATCACAGGTCTAAAATGCAATTTAAAATGTATTAGAATGAAAAAACTATTCTAATAATTTTTAGACTATTAGAATAGTTTGTTATTTTGAATTGTAATATTTCACTATTAGTTTTTACTGTCATTTTGATCAAATAAAACTTGAAAAAATCTTTTACAAAATCACACAGGTTTCAAACTATTGCATAGTAAGCTTCTGAATTTCTTCATATGTTGCAGACCGTAATTGACAGTGTTTTCTAAACATTTATGTGCAGAAATAGCCTAGGATTTCCTTCACATTTCAAATATGACAGAATAAGTCCAATACCGTGACTGAGAAATGCTTGAAAAAGTTTATTGATTGGTCCTTTTGGAAACGTGAAACGTGAGGATAAGACAAAGAAGGCCATTGTGTTTAAACTTTAAAATGTTTGTCCCAGGTTAGTTTCTCTTAACCAATCGCATTTCGGTGCTCTTGAAAAATCAAAAAGTAGTACAGCCACAGTGTTCAAACCATTAACCAACTTACATTCAGCAATGATGCAATGATCATTACACAGCTTTTATTTTATGCGGTACAAGTGATAAATGCAAAATGCTGAACCTAGAGCTCTATTATAGATTATATAATATTTAAAAAAAAATCACACTGATTAACTTTCCAAAAAGTAAATAGAGATGAAATTTTGAACTCTGTTTAAATATCTATGTACACTAAAATTTGTTTAGACTTGCATTGTCATCGTCCGTAGTGGCTACTCATTGTCTGTTGTACATTCTTATGTTTTTCATTCACAATAAATACATGTTATAATAAATATAAATCTCTATCTCAACAATTATGATAGTCATGTATAATTAAGTTTTTAATATACCAGAACCGTGCTTCACTGAAAGATACGCATGACAATCGCAGCTTCTGTCGAATCGCGATCTCGATTCCATTTCGATTTATCGTGCAGCCCTAACCCGTTTTGATTTATTTACTACGTTCCATACAGATTTTCAGTATGGATGTGCTACTGCTTAAATGCATTTAGCAAACAGAAATCCGCCTCTGAGACACTTTTATAGGGAGTGCCCTTAATAACTCTGTTATTAAAGAGCGTTTAAGGACATGGAGAGACTTTGCAGTTTGTGCTAGACTCTTGATTCATATCTTGGCCAAGTAGGAGCCTGGCACCAGCCCAGTCTGGCCGTCCCTCTCCACCGTCCACCAGCCGTCTCCTCCCTGTTCCACCACGAGCAGCACTTCCCCCACAGAGATGGAGAGCTCATCAGCGCCCTGCACGCACAACAGTCTCTCATCACACTGCATGAAACATTTCCGCAACATCCAAAAAAGGATATTAACATTTTTCTGCGCGTAGTTAACAGCCACGGTCAAAACCATCTGGGCATTTTTGAATAAACATGGAAATGTTAATACTGACTTACACTTCGGTGGCAAATTTTCTTCAAAATATAGCGATAGCGCTCTAAAGGGATGACTAAATTTGGCCTTTAAAATATTCTGTATGTGCATCTTTAAAGTTATAGTCCATAGTGAATGCATATTCTTAGTATTCTCCTGTAAAGTCATTTGAATCATTTCCAAATTTTTTTCCATTTAATCAGACTATTGTACCTGAGCCACATATTCATACTGAGCCTGGTATGTGCCGCTTTGAGAGCCAGCACTGTCTGAAGTTGCTTGTGGAAATCCAGGAACGGAGGCATACACTCCATCTGCAATGTCAGCTGAAAGAAAGAAAATAGACCAATGATATACATACATATATATATTAACTGAAATAAAATTAGTTTAATGTACTATAATGACTAGGCTCAAAAGACAGGCTCAAACACTTCCTGTTTTTAAATCTAGCCTAAAAACCTATTTTTTATAGTTTGGCATTTAACGCTATGTGAGAGCTGCTTTCTTTTATTGTCTTTGTTGTCTTGTATTGTATTGTTGACTGTTTGTATCATTGATATTTGTATTCTTTTTTGTGTGTACAGCACTTCGATAAACACTTGCTGTTTTTTAAAAAAGTGCTTTATAAATAAACATTGACATTGACTAAAACTGAAAAAAAATATATAATAAAGATAAATAGAAATATTTGGTAACACTTTACAAAAAAATAATTTATTATTTTTTTATTTATTAATCATAATAATAAATGTTAAGATTTACTAATTCATTATTTTAAAACAAAAGTTAATACTTGTCCTGAGCAGACATGAAGTAACAATAAACAGTTGTATTTTTATTAAGATTAATAAATACTGTAAGAAATTAATTATCTAAAGGGAGCTTATTGTAAAGTGTTACCAAATATAAAAAAAACAACAACAAAAAAACGGTAACATTACAATAAGGTTCCATTAGTTAATGTTAGTGTATTAACTAACATGAGCAAACAATGAACAATAACTTTATCACAGTATTTATTAATCTTTGTTAATGTTAATTAATGAAATGAGTTGTTCACTGTTAGTTCATGTTAGTTCACAGTGCATTGATTAATGTTAACAAGCACAACTTTAGTAAATGTTGAAATTAACATTAGCTAAGATGAATAAATGCTGTAGAAGACGTGTTGTTCATTCTTAGTTCATGTTAACTAAAGTAGTTATGTATTGTAAAGTGTTACCACAAAAACGAATTAAAAAAGCGGATAATAACATTACTAAAATAAAAATGACAGAAAACTGAAAATATAAAAATAAAAAGTAATTCAAAATAATAATAAATACTATAATAGTATATAAATAATTTAAAATAACACTAGTTCTTTTTAGGTGGTTACACTAGGAAAATAAAAAAGTATTTAAAAAAAACACTACACAAAACCATTTAGTGAAATTAAAGAGTGGGCTGTAGTGCTCTCTGGTGGTGGCACATATAACATCTACATTGTACAGTTAAAAAAATGGTGCCTAACTATAAGATGGCTAGAATAATAAATTGTAATGTGCAATGTGTAATTAATGTCCAAGAAAGAAAGAAAATGAGAGAGATGTGGCCGAAAATTTTATTTATTGTAATAGGTACCTGATGGAGGTGCTGATGGCTGAACACATTCATTATTATTAGTCCTGGAGCCAACGGCACAGTTGCCTTGCAAGAGATTTGAAAACCTTTCAAAAAGAAAATAAATTACTGTATAAAATATGTGGGGAAAAAACAGTGCATTAAAATACATTTTAGACATTTAATGTGAGGTCACAAGTTATCTTGATAAGAAATATTTTCTAGATAAAGGACAGATTCAGATAATGTATTCACTGATAACCACTAACCCATTAAACAATTCCTTTTCTCACTATTGTTTTAACTCAATGGACTTAATACTCTAAAAACAGACCAGCGTATCACAGCTCAGCCTGCATGTCTATTTGTGTGATACATCTGCTAGCAGCTTTAAGACTGATGAACCAGTATCTCTGATAGAAAGCATGTTAAAAACAGCTACTGCTGAATAGCAGTATGGCAATGGCAATGGCATTTTCCATTGTTTTCTGTTTTGTCAGCATGACAAATATTTAACACAGTCTCATACATTAACATACAGACCCAGCAGTGGAAAACACACCTCTTCATCACGCCTCCTCCAAAGCGTGTGATGCCATTGCTGTCTGTTGTTGGTTCTCTTTCATAATAGTTTTCAAACACAATGGGCGCTGCGGACACAGACAGAAAGTTTAAGCAAAGACACAGCAGCACGTTTCTCGAACTACATCATCATCACATGATATGGTTATTGAACTACTCCACATCATGATGGCAATTTGTACTTTTTGACAAATTAAAGTTTAATATAAAAACCCAATGGAAACAATATAGAAAAGCACTGACCTGCTGGTGTGGTGCCAGTGCTTTTCGTATTGATGAAACTGTTGATGTCTTCCGTGATGTCACACATTTCTAGCACTTTCCTCACCTCCTCAAAACACTGCATAAAAATCATCAGTAATTTGATCAAATGGCCAGTGCTTTATTTGACAGTTAGAGACCACAAGTGAAAATGCTTCTATTTTGCATTTTTATCATTTAATACCAAAATGTAATTGCTTTAAAGACAACATTTGTGTAAAACCTGATAGTTTTCCACAAAACATCAAAGTTTTAAGTGGTTCACAGGAGCAATGACACAAGTTTGCTTACATTCATATAATTAACATAATAGTGTTGGGGAAAGTTACTTTTAAAAGTAATGCATTACAATATTGCGTTACTCCCTAAAAAAAGTAACTAATTACGTTACTTAGTTACTTTTTATGGAAAGTAATGCATTATATTACTTTTGCGTTACTTTCGCGTTACTTTTTAAATATAAGCAGGGCTTGATTGTTTTTAATATAAGAAGTTCTATTTATAGCAAATATAAAAGTTCTTTCACACCAAAAAGTGTAATGAATAAACCTCAGGCTGAAGCAAAAGTACACTGAACAAAATTATAAACGCAACACTTTTGTTTTTGCCCCCATTTTTCATGAGCTGAACTCAAAGATCTAAGACTTTTTCTATGTACACAAAAGGCCTATTTCTCTCAAATATTGTTCACAAATCTGTCTAAATCTGTGTTAGTGAGCACTTCTCCTTTGCCAAGATAATCCATCCACCTCACAGGTGTGGCATATCAAGATGCTGATTAGACAGCATGATTATTGCACAGGTGTGCCTTAGGCTGGCCACAATAAAAGGCCACTCTAAAATGTGCAGTTTTCATTAAGTAATACTGACCTCATCATCTTTGACAGACTGCATGGAAAAGTGATTACAGTGGACCCAAATAGCATTTCTCAAAATGTTAATGCGATCATCTTCCTGCTGCTGGAAAACCTGGAGAAATTCACAGAATTCAGCTCAACATCATGACGTAAATACATCTACGTGGTCGTAATGCGAAGACCCATGAATTAATCAACTTATTATTATTAACAGTGGACAGACACAGAAGGAAATCAGCAGAATGACACAGGCTGCGCCAACTCACCATACAAGGTATTAAATACAGTGAATGGTGATTTAGTCAAGTCTTTGTCAAACTGTTAGTGACACATAGGATGATCAGAATTGATCTTATGGATGCAATTGTTTAAATAAACCAAAAACAGTTTCTTTTGCAGAGTTCAGTTTATGTGGTTTGTGGTACATAGTGAGTAAAACAGAGAAAAGGGAAGTTAATTTTTAGTGTGTTCTATGTGGTTCACAGCTTCAGCAGAGAGACAAGAGCTATTTCTGAAGGCCAGCTAACAGATAGGCGAGTGTGTTTTTATACCTCACATGTGCACTCATGCGTGATCTCCCATTCCTGACGAATCTTATCCAGCTGCTCTATGTTTGACATGTACTGTTTCTCTGTGAATCGAGAACAAACATCAGCCTCGTAGCATTTGCAGCATTTATAATCTGGTTTGGAACTATTTGAATTGTGCATCTTAATCATTACCAGCATCACTGACTTTTTTTTTTTTGGTTTGGTTGTACTGATTGCAAATTTTTGCATTGCAACCAGACAATGCTATGTGTGAAAAAAAAGCGTATTTGTATTCTCACCTGCATCTGTTGCTGCGTCCCTGCACTGTTTTGCTTTGCTTTGTGTCTGTTATGGCATAGAGCACAAAATAGATTGAAATACATCTGTGATCTCAAAAAGTATTCGGTGGGTCATTCCATGTCAAATCAACCAAATTTCAGAAACTTCCCTCACTCAATTTTTTAACTTTGAAAATTATTTTTTCTGAAGAAAGACAAATCTAAATATTGATGAAAGCCAAAATATTAAATGTCATGGATGAATATTTACTGAGTAATCCAGTATTTTGTAGAGGACAATTTTCACCTTAGAGCCAAGTAATAACAGAGGGGTAAAAATTACCATAGAAAGCTGGCAGCATCATCATCATTTTATTTTTACACAGAGATTGGTAGGTCTGTTCAGTAAAATCAGTTGACTTTAGCCATCCTTGTTGTATTATATGCCAAAGGTGACAGTTCATATATGGGGAAAAAAAGCACTTTTTTAAATTTATTTTTTATTTCTCCCCAAAGTCTGCATGTGTGTAACTCAAGAAATATTAGAGATATCTTAATATCCTTTTAGATTTTGGTTGTTATCAAACTTTTCTTTTGATATCTTAATTTTTAAGGCCCTATATGGTTCAAAATTTCAGAGCTGATACTTAACATCATTTCTACTCCCCGTAATTTGGCTCTGAATCTCAGGTGAAAATTGTCACTTTGACCCGCCTCTACAAACCAGTGGATTACTTTTTCATATATTTTAAAATACAGTTCATTCCGGTGATGCAAAGCTACATTTTCAGCAGTCATTACTCTTCATGATCCTTCAGAAATCTTTCTTATATGCTGATTTGGTGATCAAGAAACATTTCTCGTTATTATAAATGTTAAAAACAAATGTGCTGATTATTTTTGTGGAAACATTGATACTGTTTTTCAATATTCTTTGAATAGAAAGATCAGAAGAGCAAAACAGCCTTTATTTGAAATATAGAATTTTTTTGTTTTGTTACATTATGCCTTTTTGGTCACATTTGATCAATTTAATGCATCCTTGCTAAATAAAAGTATT
>NW_015541011.1:344677-350506 GCF_001515605.1 Sinocyclocheilus anshuiensis | reverse complement strand
TTTTTCAGGATTCTTTGATGAATAAAAAGTTAAAGAAGAGCATTATTTAAAATAAAAATCTTTTCTAACAATATACACTACAGTTCAAAAGTTTGGGGTCAGTGTTAAATTGTTAAGAAGTGATAGCAAAGATTTATATTGTCAGAAAAGTTTATATTTTGAATAAATGCTGTTCTTTTTAACTTTTTATTCATCAAAGAATCCTGAAAAAAGTATCGCAGTTTCCCAAAAAATATTTGGCAGCACAACTGTTGCCAACATTGATAATTCTAATAATAAATCAGCATATTAGAATGACTTCTCAAGGATCATGTGACACTTTATACTGGAGTAATGGCTGATGGAAATTCAGCTTTGCATCACAGAAATAAATTATATTTTAAAGGATATTAAAATAGAAACCATTATTTTATATTGTAATAACATTTAGCAAGATTACTGTTTTCTGTATTTTTGATAAAATAAATGCAGTCTTGATGAGCATAAAAGACGTCTTTAAAAAACATTACAAGTCTTACTGATCCCAAACTTTTGATCGGTAGTGTATATATAAAACTGACCCCAAACTGACTTTGAACGGTAGTGTATGTTGTAATATTTGAAGACAACCACACAAATTCCACTCATAATGGTCCACATTTTACCTTTTCAGATTGTTTAGGGGTGACAGTGGGTGTACTGTTGAGTTTTTCAGTAGCCAGTTCAGCTTCATCAGCCTCTTTACACCTCTGTTCATACATCCTTTTAGACTGGGAAAAGCAGGAAGATACAGGGTTATGCCAGTGCTCATCTAGACATGAGTGATGGCCAAATGAGCCACAAATGACTAAATATGTTTAATAAAATTTAAAGGTGCCATAGAATGCATTGATACAATATTTTAAATTGTTCTCTGATATCTACATAGAAGGTATGTGGCTTAGGTAAGGGCAAAACATCTCCAGAAACGGTTTTACATGTCCATTTACAACCCTAGGATTTGTCCCTAGAATGAAATGGTCTGTTTTTACCTTATTTGGCCTTATTTTTACCTTATGCTACTCTGAGTCTCCTACGTTCTTCCCGCAGCAGCGTAACGTGACACAAATATTGTGTAGAAAACATTTTCACTCAGAAATTGCTAGTAAATTTCACAATAATAACCAAGAACAATAAATAACACATTGAATTAAACATAGTAAACAAGTATATATGACATTTACAGTGTACATAAAAATAAAAAAAACATTAGTCTGCACATTAGCTGCACAGAGGTTAGCGTATGCACTGATGACTCTCATTTCACCCTTCCTCTTCCTGATATTCTGCTTTCAGTCTCTATTAGGCAAATACAGGATGAACTGAGTAGCCTAAAAAACTGCGACTAATATGTAAATAAAAACTTACCTCCATGGTTTTCTTATATAATGACACTTTGATCTTCTGAACCTTTTCCATGACCCCTTCAAACTGCAAAAAGTAAACATTTTTCAAGTCTTGTGCACCTTTTTTAATAAAGCAATGGTACACTGGTGTCAAAGGGACAGTACAAAAGCTAAAAGGTACTAATATGCAAACTATTATGTACGTTTAAAGTACTAATATGTACTAATATACCATTTAGGGGTAAATAAGTTCCAACGATAGGGGAAGTCGTGGCCTAATGGTTAGAGAGTTGGACTCGTAACCCAAAGGTTGCGGGTTCGAGTCTTGTACCGGCAGGGATTGTAGGTGGGGGGAGTGAATGTACAGTGCTCTCTCCCACCTTCAATACCACGACTGAGGTGCCCTTGAGCAAGGCACCGAACCCCCAACTGCTCCCTGGGTGCTGCAGCATAAATGGCTGCCCACTGCTCCGGGTGTGTGTTCACGGTGTGTGTGTGTTCACTGCTGTGTGTGTGCACTTTGGATGGGATAAATGCAGAGCACTAATTCCGAGTATGGGTCACCATACTTGGCCACATGTCACGTCACACACGTCACACGATGCCTTTTAGCCAGAGGCGTACAGTAGTGAAGTATTTTTACTCTGCTGTAAAAGTACTTTTCAGGTGTCTGTACTTTATCAGAGTGTTTTTCTTTAGAAAACTTTACTTCACAACATTCCAAAGCATAATATTGTACTTTTTACTGCACTACGTTTCATATTAAATATAATTTAATACTTAATTACATTAGAAATCTATTACTTTCTTTCTTTTACTCAAGTAAAAGTAATTCAAAGATTTACTTGAGTACAAGAAAGTAGTACATTTTTAATGTTCTTAAGTATTAAAGGTAAAACGAACAACAACTTTTATTTATGAAATGAAGTGCAGTAAAAAGTATGACATTACGCTTTGGAATGTAGTGAAGTGAAGTTTTCCAAAGAAAAACACTCTGATAAATTACCGATACTTTTTAAATTTACTTGAGTAAAGTAAAAATACTTCACTACTGTCTGCCTCTGCTTTTAGCTGTTGTACCTTAGAGTACTGCCCCAGCTTATTTTCTCAGAGTCTATCAAGAAGCATCTTGGTTTGAACACATACAGTACAGTACTCAGTTTTTGTTCACCCAGTCTCAAACATAGAATAACCTGTAAGCATGTGGTTTGCGGTTCTGCAAATTTAGATGAATTAAAGCATCACATGCCATTTCACCTTTTTTCGCTGCTCCTTTTGTCGCTCTCTGAACTGCTCCATTCGTTTCGCCTCTTCTCGTAACATCCCAGAGAGCTGAATGTGCAAATTTCCAATGTTCTCCATTTCTAGGTGAGAAAACAGCATATTGATGATCAGTGATCTTGAAGGTATGGGTTTAGTTAGCAGATGTAGCTGGTGCTGTTTATTTTTTAATAGATTTTTAATTCCATGTGTCACCTGGCAAATGAAGTTCGTTGTGATTTAAAAACAAATTATAATTTGAAGTGTTACTTACGGGCTTTTAGCTGGTCAAATGATGCCTTCAAAGTGCTACAAGACCAAAGCAATAATAATAATACAAATAAAATTGATAGACTTATGCTTTAGACAAATTATGATAATCAAATAAACCTTTATTTGTATGCAAAGTATTAAAACCACAAGCCAATTTATACATAAAGAAATATATGAAATAATACATACAATATTTTCTCACCCAATTTCACTTTGCCCTCCTGTCTTGCGTGCAATAGTAATCAATTCCTTGCCGTACCTTTCCTCTGCCATCGCTCTATGAGTCGAAAACTACATTGTCATCTTATCCAATACAGCTCAATACTTTTAACCAATGCTGAACAGTGTATCTTGTAGAAATAAACATAAATATGCAATTTTCAGTTGTTACCTCATTTTTAAGAGCTCCTCCACATCTTTGCAAGCCCGCCGCCCATCACATAGCTTCTGGATAAGAGTCTCGTACCCGGCGTTACTGGTGAATTCTGGGCCCTGGAACCAAGAGGATTAGATTATATTTCACCAGTAACATAAACCGTAACAGGATTGTTTATTATAACATGATTAGTTTGAAAAAGAACAAAAGAGATTCTGTTTCGATATATATCTCTCTGTAGTATTTCTATTATGTGAGGCTGTGCATCTCAGTTTTAATCCTGAATCCATGGGAAGTTTCTTTCTACTTGTTGCACTGTATTCATCAAAATTAGGCCTTATTTGAAGAAGTTGGAGTCTATGCAAAAAAAAAAAAGAATATGTGACCCTGGACCACAAAACCAGTCTTAAGTCGCTGGGGTATATTTTTAGCAATAGCCAAAAAAACATTGTATAGGTCAAAATGATCTATTTTTCTTTTATGCCAAAAATCATTAGGATATTAAGTAAAGATCATGTTCCATGAAGATATTTAGTAAATTTCCTACCGTAAATATATCAAAACCTAATTTTTGATTAGCAATATGCATTGCTAAGAACTTCATTTGGACAACTTTAAAGGCGATTTTCTCAATATTTAGATTTTTTTACACCCTCAGATTCCAGATTTTCAAATAGTTGTATCTCGGCCAAATATTGTCCTATCCTAACAAACCATACATCAATGGAAAGCTTATGCATTCAGCTTTCAGATGATGTATAAATCTCAATTTCGAGAAATTGAACCTTATGACTGGTTTTGTGGTCCAGGGTCACATATTTGGTACCAGACTGTCTGACGTGGTTAAACAGTTTAATTATTTACTGTGCCCATTTACATGGAACGCTACGGAATATTAAAATATATTAATAGAATATTAATAATATTAACATGGAATGCTACAGAAAATGGATCCGTCGTTTATCTTAACATTCTTACATTTGCAGCAGAAAGAAAACAGTAGTACTATTTTTTACATAACTACAGCATATATTTTTTTACATGCACAACACTTAACCGCACTAGCGTGGTTTGACAGTCAAATCATCCCAGAAGTTGCTTTGTAGATAGATGCTCTGACAACACAAGATCAAAGCTAAAAAGAGGGTAGAGCAGGCACACAGTCAAACGCTCAACAGGAAGCCCATAGATCATCTCCATGACACAATATAAGGATGTCTAAACATAAACACTAAACCCCCAAAGAGAAGTATTTTTTTAAAGGCAGTGACAAAAATCCTATTCTAAAAAATCTAATATCAAAATCTTAGTTTGAGATACCCTCAATGTTTCATTCAGTCATTTTGATGTCTTCTATCTCAGTCCGTCAAAACTAAACCAACATCGAACTAAAACACATAAAATAAAAACGGAAACAATTACAGAATATAGCTGAATTTGTCTTATTTAAAGATACAGTAATTCCTGATACAAATGAACGAGAATGGCAGTGCACAAAAAATTGGAAGTTAGACATTAATAATCTGCGCTGTCAATCATCATATGCAATACTGTTAACCTCAGGCATGTCAGCCCTAACAGACAACAACGTTCAATCTAATGTCAAAGTAGCTCAGCCCGTTTACTTACCCAAAAAGAATCTTTCAATTGTAACGCTGTCATTTCAAATGCTGTTTAGGAACGGTGCAAGCACAAAGGAAACAAAATCGTAATGAAGAAAAATGAAAGAAAGAACTGACAATACCATACGCAGGAAACCACTGTTTCACAGAACGTCCGTGGTGCTCAGGTTTAACTCCGATAAGGAAGCTCTCCCCTGTGTCATTGACCACAGAGAGCCTGCCCAACAGATAATACGCATGCATTCAGCAGCCATTTGAATACTAGATAGGATGGAAAATCTCAAACAGTGGGCTTTTGGAAAATATAAAGAGTCAGTCTTTAGGTGTCGAAGAGATTTTGAGCAAAGAAAGCCATAGAAATCTAAGCAGAGTTCAGATAATTTGTTCAAAAATAGCGAAGTGGTAGCAGTTAAATCAAGACACAGACCTATTGATTTGAATATCTTTTGGCTCCAAGCAACAGCACAGCAATTGAGAGTGATAACTACTGATTTTATATAGAGGACCAAAAGAAAAGTGCATCTTATACAGCTTAGGTCAAACAAAAGACAATATCACAATAGTTAATTGTTTCACTATTTCACTGTAACACCACCCTGTATTATATTTGCTGAATGAAACCCAAAGCTACTTGTTTCTTACTAATTTTGGGATGCTGATTTCAAAAATAGCGCATGTTTTGCTCTAGCATGTCACACTTTCTCATAAAATATGCTTTTCATAGCATTTTTGCTTTCGACAACCATTTGTAAGGTGAAGAAGTCTTGCGTTATCCTTTAAAGGGGTCATATGATGCGATTTCAATTTTTCCTTTCTCTTTGGAGTGTTACAAGCTCTTGGTGCATAAAGAAGATCTGTAAAGTTGCAAAGACTAAAGTCTCAAATCCAAAGAGATATTCTTTATAAAAGTTGAGTCAACCACGCCTACCTAAAA
>NW_015541011.1:334743-344625 GCF_001515605.1 Sinocyclocheilus anshuiensis | reverse complement strand
TATTCAGATGTGTGCAGCACATTTTATGGAGGACTGTTTCCTGATCCTGGGAGAGTAGACTACAATGCCGGCTGTGACTCACAGACTGTAAGTACGTTTGCATATTTAAAGGATTTGCCACTGACGATTCAAACGTGAGTTTTGAGCAGTGTAGAGTAGCACTTGTTGTTTGTCGTTTCTCCGATCACAAATGCAGACATGGTTTTATGTTTACGCGGCGCGATGCAACGCTTAAAAGACCAGTATAAGTCATTATAATCCTTATTTTTGAACCTTAAACTGCATAAACACATTTCATTACACCAAATACGCAAAATAATGTTCTTTTTAGCAACACCCTTTAATCACAAGAGAAACTGCCACCAATACATGATTCCTTTCTGCCTCTGAGCCAGGTTACAACGATTTGTTAAATTCTCAGCTGATTTTCACATTTATGAAGACATTTTTATGCCTAATCGTTATTTCAAGGTTGGAATTATGGCCAGTGAAAGAAGAGTTTGAGTTTTACTACATCCAAATGAGCGGCGTAAAATTACAGATTGGAAAAAAAGCTTATTTATCTATAAACTTGCATTATGTAAAGTTTTTTGATGTTAAATGGAGTATTTGAACATATTTTTACACTCCTTTGCAGACTGTAAGTTAAATTATACATTTTGATTACATTTTGTCAAAACTTTCGACATTTGACTGCTTATGTTATTTTGATATGTGCATTAAAACTGAATATATATATATAGTGTTTTTTGAACCTTAAACTGCATAAACACATTTCATTACACCAAATACGCAAAATAATGTTCTTTTTAGCAACACCCTTTAATCACAAGAGAAACTGCCACCAATACATGATTCCTTTCTGCCTCTGAGCCAGGTTACAACGATTTGTTAAATTCTCAGCTGATTTTCACATTTATGAAGACATTTTTATGCCTAATCGTTATTTCAAGGTTGGAATTATGGCCAGTGAAAGAAGAGTTTGAGTTTTACTACATCCAAATGAGCGGCGTAAAATTACAGATTGGAAAAAAAGCTTATTTATCTATAAACTTGCATTATGTAAAGTTCTTTGATGTTAAATGGAGTATTTGAACATATTTTTACACTCCTTTGCAGACTGTAAGTTAAATTATACATTTTGATTACATTTTGTCAAAACTTTCGACATTTGACTGCTTATGTTATTTTGATATGTGCATTAAAACTGAATATATATATATATATATATATATATATATAGTTATTTTATGAAAAAAAACTACATGATGGAAAGTTTTTATTGATATTTTTGAACTCAGCATCATTACATTATTTTTATGCTAATATTTTTTGATGCAGGGCTGTGTAATATTAGTGTACCAATTACATGTTATCTAATAAAAATTAATTTGTAAAAACTCAAGTAGTCTTTCTTTGTGGCAACATAAGAACTATTTTTAAAAGTTTCCAACTATTACAATTCATCATGTGGCACATGAAGCTGTCTGCCGTAATCGGTCACTTCACTGTTCATGAAAGTGTCTTGGTTTTTTAAAATCTCCGTCTCCGAGAGCGTTCCATCACCATCTTGGTCCATTTCCTTGATTAGATGAAAAGCCTGTTCAACATTCAAGAAAAAACAATATTTAGAACAACTTGTTAAAGATGTAAAAAATACATTAGAGGATGAATGGCACATTGACTGACTTCTTCTCGTGCTGAGCTATAGCTGTTGGGAGCGACCCAGCGGAGCTGTTCATCCCTGTTGAGTTTACCATCCTTATCCTGGTCATAGAGATCTTTAAAGCGCACCGTTTCCTCAGCCTCCCACTGCGAGGGCTCTTCCTGCTCTTAAACACAGACAAGCAAACATATATGTTTCTGATAATAATTTACCCCACTTCTGGAAAATATCTAGATTCTAACATCTCCCATAAATCTGTATAGCCAAACTGAATGGTAAAGTAAGTATGTGATTGATATGAGGATGCACAATATATTGGTACCATTTTGGTTATCGCCTGCTATTAGAGATTTTTGAATGTAACAGTATCAGTGTTGGGGAGTAACTAATTACAAGTAACGGAATTACATAATTTAATTACAAAATAAATGTAATCAGTTACAGTCACTGAGAAGAAATGTGTTATTAAATTACAGTTACTTATGAAAATGTTAACGATTACAAAGGGGGTTTCATCTGAATATTTTCCCACACATACAGATTTGATTGATTTCTTTCCCAAATTGCATTGACTGCTCTAAATTATCAAACACCAATGTTTCAGGAGTTTAGGACACAGAATAGGACACCTGCTTATTTGATAACGGTTTCATTTCCTATTTGGGTTTATGGATATTCTTTATTTTTTAAGATTAACTGTTTTTTTCCCAAGGCATTATTAGATGCCTGTGTTTCCTGTCATAGCTATGCAAAGATTTGATTTAAAAAATGGTATCATTGCTATTAAACTATATCTTGTTATGATTTTTGACCTCAAATAAAAAAGAGCTGCTAAAGTCTGATTTTGTGGTGGCTGTGCTTTAAAATTAAATGATTATAATCTTAATTCAAGTGATGAAGACAGTAATCAGAGTACTACTGTAAGGTTAACCCTGCCTGATTTAAATGATTATCAGTTGAAAACATTCATTAGAAATTTAGAAAAGTAATCAAAACGTAATCAAATGTAATCAGTTACATTACTTTAATAAAGTAATTGAAATAGTTACACTACTTATTACATTTAAAATAGGGTAACTTGTAATCTGTAACCTATTACATTTCCAAAGTAACCTTCCCAACACTGAACAGTATTGGTCAATATTTAATTGTTTATATTTATTTTCCCTATTAAATTCTACAAAAATGCTAATAATTTAATAAAACGGTTAAATGTAACGTTTAGCAAATCTCAACATGAACATTCATTTTTCATACTGTACATTAAAATGTTATGATGCCAATTGTAGTATTTACACTGCAAAAAATGGCTTAGTATTTTTAGTATTTTTGTATTGTTTCTAGTCAAAATATCTACAAATTCTTAAATCAAGATACTTTTGCCAATTGACCCAATTGACTTAAGATATTTAGTCTTGTTTCCAGGGGGAAAAAAATAAATTAAAGGGGTCATATGTTGCTTTTTTAAAGATCATTATTTTGTGTATTTGGTGTAACAGAATATGTTGACATGCTTTAATGTTCAAAAAACACATTATTTTTCAAATACTGTACATTATTGTAGGTCCTCTATGCCCCGCCTCTCTCAAACGCTTCGTTTTCTACAAAGTCCCTCCTTCCGACAAGCGCAGTCTGCTCTGATTGGCCAGCTGACCCAGTGCATTGTGATTGGCCGAACACCGCAAGCACTCGTAGGAAATGTAACGCCTCTTACCATAATCGCGAGCTTCATCTTTCAAAATAAATGTAAAGACATTTTACTTACCCCACTGGCAGATAATTTTACTTGTTTTAAGCAAAATGCACTTAATTTAGTTTTTTTCCCCCTAGAAACAAGACTAAATATCTTAAGTCAATTGGTTTATCTAGCTAAAGTATCTTGATTTAAGAATTTTTGATTATTTTGACTAGAAACAAGACAAACATACTAAGTAAGATAAGCCATTTTTTGCAGTGTAAAATTAAAATTATTCAGACAATATAGTGTAGAAATGTAATTTCAGCCATTAATTGGTTGTTGGACTTTTTTTAATAATCACTAGTGTATTGACAAAATATATTGTTAATAATCCCAACGTATACCATTCGCTCTGAGATCTCCAATGAATTCACTCAAGCTGATGAATCCATCTTTATCCAAGTCATATTCAGAAAGCACGTCTTCAATGGCAAAATCCTAGAACCACAAAGCACATAGCTAACACGAATGTTTAATCTCTAATTATATTTATGATTTATTGCAGCTTCATTTTATACTTACAGCCATGTGATCCACCTCAGACGGATGAGTAAATGCAAGGAACTCAGTTAAGTTCAGGCCAGCTGAGCCATCCATATCGGCAAAGTCAAAACGTCTTTTTTCCTTTGCATGGAGCTGTGAGTGGATAAAACCATTTTTTTTTCAATCACGCAAGACCTTTCTTTGTTGTTCCACAATATGAAATGTTAATAATAAATTATGCAACATACAAATATGAGAGACTCCTCCTCGGGGTCTTCAAGAACAGCATCTACATCAACTTCCACAGTATGACCATGCAAGACCATATTGTATTCGTCCCAAGATACCAGACCATCACTGTTGGAGTCAAACTCAGGGAAGCGTTCCTCAGCATCATCCAGCGCATATCTCCTGTACACCCTCTGTATCCATAATGTGATTTCCTCTAGAAGCAACAGAGAATGTTTTTTTAATTGTAACACTGACTACAGTTCAAAAGTTTGGGGTCAGTATGATATTTTTTAAAGAAATTAATACTTTTATTTAGCAAGGACGCATTAAATTGATCAAAAGTGACAGTAAAGACGTTTACAATGTTACAAAATATTTATATTTCAAATAAAATGTTCTTTTTAGTTTATATTCATCAAAGAATCTTGGAAAAATGCATCATGGTTTCCACAAACATAAGCAGCACAACTGTTTTCAACATTGATAATAATAAGAAATGTTTCAGCAAATGAGCAGCAAATCAGCAGATTAGAATGATTTCTGAAGGATCATGCGGCACTGAAGACTGGAGTAATGATGTTGAAAATTCAGCTTTGCCATCATAGGAATAAATTACAGTTTAAAACATATTAAAATAGAAAACAGTCATTTTACTATGTAACTAATTTCCCAATATTGCTGTTTTTACAGTATTTTTGATCAAATAAATGCAGCCTTGGTGAGCATTAGAGAATTTTTTCAAAAACATTAAAACAATCTTACTGACCCTAAACTTCTTAATGGTAGTTTAGACACATCTCATGTGTACATGATAATATAGCAGTTAATCAAATCAGAACTGACCTGGAGTAAGGTATTTATCAGAGTTGGTGTCAATCTTCTTCACTATCTCTACCAGTCGCTTTCGCTGCTCAGATGGGCTGAGTTTCTGTATTTCATCTTTGTCCTGAAAAACAGTGATAAGTTAGTTGGTAGAATGAAACGGGATAAATAACTGTTATTAAGAACCATAGTGTTGATACCTCAGAGCCAAGGAACATATTTGCATTATGTTCATGATTATGTTTGCCTAAATGATCCTCTTGGACGATTTGGTTTCCAGTTACTCCTGATGCACAACAAACCATCAGCAAAAGGAGAGTTGTGTATCTAATCTCTAAACCAGATAAACACACAAATACAAACAAATTAGGCCCCATCACTTACAAGATGGTCTTACAAGGTCATAATAATAATAATAATAATAATAATTTATGCATTTAACTGATCTCGCTGGAACCTGAAGCACTAATTCCTAGTATGGGTAACCATACTTGGCCACATGTCACTTCACTTCACTTCATTTAGCAGACGCTTTTATCCAAAGCGACTTACTAAAGTCATCCAGGCTATACATTTTTTACCAGTATGTGTGAAAACCCCAGACTACTTTTTCTGAGATTTTAGCAGAGGTGTTTGTGCTGCACATCATAGAAGACAATGTTAGCATCCGATAATTTTAACTGTTGGAGAAAACTGGTTAATTTTAAGTTTTTTTGCTCTATTTTCATTTTCCGGGTTTAAAATCTACATTGTGTTGACGTCACAATTTGTGACGTGGTAATGGACTATAGTACATCAATGACGCGTGGGTGTCTATTAAATTATTCATGAAACTGCGTGTTCTTATCCTATGAGAAGATGCTTCGCTTAATTATTCACAACAGCATGTGTTGATATGCTATGTGTTACAGAGGAGGCTCCCGTACCGCCTCCTCCGCACCACCAGAGGGAACCGTCTCCTGAATATTAACCATTTCCATTCGGACTCCAATTCCCATCACCCCTCATACCTGGGACTGATTGCCCATCCACACCTGCACCTCATTTACACACACACATATAAGCCACTCACACACACAGACTCTCTGCAAAGTCTTGATTTGCCCTGGCTGTCATCTCTGAGCGTTATACCCGTGTTTGCTTTCTTGTGTTTGATCTTGGACTGTCTCCTGTGTTTTCTGATTGTTCTCGGCCTGCCCCGATCTTGGATTGTTTCACCTGGACTGTGTTTGCTTGCTGCCAGCCCCGATCTCTCGCCTGGTATTTGACTCTGTCTCTGTCTTGCCGGTATTTGACCCTGTATTCTCTGACTATTCTAAATAAAGCTGCAAATGGATCCAAACGCTTCTGACTCGTTACACTATGACAGACGTTTCAGAGTCTGTGAGATGACATCGCGCACAATAACTGAGAGAAACGTTCATGGATCGAAGAAGAGTGTTTGTTTTTGCTTTGTAATAAGAGTTCGGCACAAACGCGATTCATTCACTTGGTGAGCATAACCGTTTTTACAGCTCTGTGACACAACCCGTCAAAAGGCTTATATAAACGCCACAGAATACGCCTTAAAAGTTCTCAGAGGTGCAACCAAGTTCATATATATGTTTTCGATGCAGAGTGCAAATGGCTGCGCATTTATTTGTGTTTTTAACTCGATGGGAGCGAAATGAAACTGTCTTAACGCTAAGCTGTGTGTGTTGTCTGTCTCCCCTCTTCGCCCTCCTCCCCTCCGCACCACGCCCACTTTTTTTAATAGCATTTTTTAAAACTGTGGCGAGAACTAACCAGTGCTGAAACGGGTGGTTTCATGACCCTTTAAGTGCCCTCTTGTGATGGGATGGGCTACAAATTTCCATCTTAAAGCATCTTACAATACTGATGGTAAGGAAAGAGTATAACAAACGGGTTCAAATTATTGCAGTCTACAGCCAGAAAATGAATTTAAATAATATCCATAACATATACAGTATCTCATTTTGGGGTATGATGACTATCTGATATTGTTGGACGCATTTTAGTGTGCCTGTCGCTAACTGCGAAGTATTTTACTTTAAATAAACCACTACAAAACGTCGAAACATGAAAACTCATGTCAAAACTAACACTCTGTTGTCTTTTTATTTGAGGCAGCCATAAGAAGAATTCACCATAAATATTTAAGAAACAAAACACTTACTTTTGAAAGGCTGATAGTTAAAGTTTTCAGCTGAACTTGTTGCCATGGTGCGCTCCAGTCATCCGTACTCTCTTCTTCTTCTTCTTTGGAATTTCTTGGCGTATTCCACACCATGGGCACATACCGCCACCAACTGTTTCTAATCATACATGGATGATAGTCCCGCCTCTATTCATATTTTATTTATTCGTTTATTTATTTTTTAATTGTTAATTTTATTTTGGGCTCACCCAAGCTGTATTTCTGGCTGCTGCGTGTTCAGCTCCCATGCCAAAAAACCCAGCTTGTGTGTTCCCCTATTCCTTTGCTTTATTTATTGATGTTAGGCCCGCCTCTATTCATATTTTATTTATTTATTAATTTTGTAATTGTTCATTTTATTTCGGGCTCACCCAAGCTGTATTTCTGGCTGCTGCGTGTTCAGCTCCCACGCCAAAAAACCCAGCTTGTGTGTTCCCCTATTCCTTTGCTTTATTTATTTATTTAACTATCAAATTCGTTTATTTAATCCTGTTTCTACTATATATTCCATTACTATTCTTTGATTAATACCTTCTCTTAATCCTTTTCCTAATATCCAATTGATCTTTTTTCTTTATTATTACCATTAAAGTTCTTTATCATTTTAATTCTCTCTATATTATATTTCCGACATTTTAATATTACATGTTCAATGGTTTCAATTACCCCACAAAAAGCACATTTACCTGTAATATGTTTACCTATTTTGTATAGTGATGCATTTAGTCCTGTGTGCCCAAATTGTAATCTATTTAAAATCACCTCATCTTTCCTACATCTTCCAAAATTGTATACTTCTTTAACTGATGAATTAATTTTATAATAAAACCTTCCTGTATCAGCTATGTCCCACTTCTTCTGCCACTCTTTTTGAATATTTGATTTTATAATTGATTTAATTTCTCCTCTTCCTAATGGGACTTCAATCTCGATATCCTTTTTTTTTTGGTTGCCTTTTTTGCTAACTTATCTGCTATTTCATTTCCATTGATTCCTGTGTGAGCCGGAACCCAACAAAATTTGACATCTATTCTCATGCTATTTAGAGATTTTAATGTCATACATATATCATTTAAAATGTCTTCTCTAGTGGATTTATATGAAACCAAACTATTTAGTGCTGACATAGAGTCTGAACATATAATTACTCTATCTGGTCTAACATCTTTTATCCACTGTAATGCAACCATTATTGCAACTAATTCTACTGTATATTGGTAATCTTTTGAATATGCTTATTTCGAATTGTGGAATAAATATTCCTATACCTGTCACCCCAGATTCTGGTACCTTTGATCCGTCTGTACAGCTGTAAGTATGAAAAATAATTAGATTGTATGTATTTCTCTATATATACTTTAGCATTATTTTCATATATTTCTTTATTTTTGTTTAAATTTATATCTACATTTGCCATAGGAAATAACCATGGTGGGATTATTCCTATTGCTACAGACGGTCCTAACACTATTTTCGATAATTTATATTTATCCACTTCACCTTTTATTGTCCACCCAAAACCCCTTCCTGGATTTATTTTATATTCCCAACAGTCTTCAAGTATTTTCTTAGTTTGATGTTCTTGTTTGCAATACTTTCCAATCTACTCCAATACGCCAGAGATATTTTGTTTCTTCTTATATCTAGTGGTAATTCTTCTGTTGCTATCATTAAGGCATTATTTGGAGTATGTCGAAATGCTCCAGTACATACTCTTAAAGCTTTAGCCTGTATTATATCCAATTTTTTTAGGTTTGTTTTGCTGCTGCATCTGTACTCTCACTCACCGTTTTCCTGTATGTACAACTGATTTGTTATTGCCACCTTGAGGACATGCAGAGTGTCTTTTTCAAGAACGTCTAACAAATTCAATACATGAACACATGAAATTTAAATATCAAACTCAAAATGTATATTTTCACTTATTTTTATATTTTTTCATTACATTAAGCATATATATATATGAATACAGTACTGTGCAAATGTCTTAGGCCATTAGTATTTTCACCAAAAAAAAATGGTTTTAAGCCAGTTATTTCTATCTTTTTCTGTAGTGTGTCAGTAGTAAATATCAGTTTACATTTCCAAACATTCCTTTTTCCATTAATTGTAATAATCCGGTGTGATTTTTGTATGCACAAGGAGTCTGATAACAGTCAGTGCTCCACACAGATATCTGATCGCACCATCATCCAGTCCGGCTGGGATTACATGAAAAAACTGAGTCAGACTAAATCCAGATGAACTGTGGCAACGTCTTCAAGACGCTTCAAGAAACCTTCCTGCAAAGCTACAGTACCGTGAAAAGTTTTGGGCACTTGTGTAAAAATGCTGTAAAGTGAGAAAGCTTTCAAAAATAATGTCATAAATAGGTTTTATTCATCAATTAACTTCTTTTAACTAAATCAAATCAACACCCTTTGCGTTTACAACAGCTTTTGTCCAAGGTACACTTGTACATAGTTTTTCAGGAAGCGTAGGAAGGTTTCTTCAAGTGTCTTGAAGACGTTGCCACAGTTCATCTGGATTTAGTCTGACTCAGTTTTTTCATGTAATCCCAGCCGGACTGGATGATGGTGCGATCAGATATCTGTGTGGAGCACTGGCTGTTGTCAGACTCCTTGTGCATACAAAAATCACACCGGATTATTACAATTAAGGTCAAAAGGAATGTTTGGAAATGTAAACTGATATTTCCTACTGAAACACTACAGAAAAAGATAGAAATAACTGGCTTAAAACTTT
>NW_015541011.1:330171-334485 GCF_001515605.1 Sinocyclocheilus anshuiensis | reverse complement strand
AGTGTGGTGTGTGTGTGTGTGTGTGTGTGTGTGTGTGTGTGTGTGTGTGTGTGTGTGTGTAAGATAAAAAAAAGAAGAAATATAGATAGTGCTAAGAAAATAAAATAAAAAAATAAGGCTAATATATAATAGGCCTAATATACAAGAGGAAAAAAACTTTATGCAACAAATTCATACTTGCTAAGCTTTTTTACCTTTACGATTGTGTAAAACATTAAAATGAAGTTTGAAGTCATTTTTAAATTTGGTTTGGAGTCAGGCATGTGAAACTTTCCCATTTAAATTGTATTTCCCATTAAAACAATAACAGTTCTGTTAGGCTACTCCCATTACGTAACAATGCTTTACCGTTGTCATTGTGTCAAACTGAAAAGACATTTTCAATTTTTTTCACATTTTTTTTCAAAGGAATACATTTTGACAAAGCAAGTTATGGAAAGGAATGACGTTGATATGCAAATAAATCGCATAGCATATAAAATATTATCCTTTATCAATGAAGGGGCAAATACATAAAATGGCAACACTAGTACTGAAGCTGGTTGTCTGGGATAATAGATGAAATATGAATACTTGGAATATTATAATAGTAGGTGGCATTGATGCGCTATTTTAATTTGATAAAGTAGTTAGACTCCAACAACCAAAAGAGTCACCCGACAAAAGGTATAATTGAGGCATGTTGGGAACACGGGAAAAGGAAAGTTAACAGTTTTGGATGGATCATTAAGGACTTAGTGCAGGACATGAAATTAAATGAGAACAGTGTCATTCCAGCAGTAATATTACCAGCAACGCCAATATGGATTTTACCACAACAACCAAATATAGATATATTCTTATTGGAATCAAGACAAGATAAGGATCAGAGTATGTTAGAAGCAGAGATGACAAAAGAATATATTGGATCCAAGTATGAACAATATATACAGGTTTACACAGATGCATCTAAGGATCCACAGAATGGTCAGGTGGGGGTAGCATATATCATTCCAAGGTTGAAAGTAGCAAGAGGGAAAAGAATAACAGATGTTTCTGTGTTTACAGGAGAGTTAATAGGCTAGCAATTATGATAGCAATGAATAAAATAAGTGAAATAGGACTAAGCAGATCTGTAATATGCTCAGATTCAAGCTCAGCTTTGTTATGCCTAGAAGCTAAAAAGTCAGAAACTAGGCAAGATATTGTTTTGGAGATACTACAGATATTGTACATGATACAACAGACAAATAAAATAGTTCCGTTTTTGTGGGTTCCGGCACATATGAGTATCAGGTAATGAAGCAGCAGACAAGTTAGCAAAACAAGTTATGGAAAATATAGATATGGAAATAATGTATAGCAAAGCAGAACTCAAATCAATAATAAAAAGGGAGATAAATAAAAACTGGCAATCTTATTGGGATAATGAACAAAAGGGAAGTCATCTACACTTAATACAACCATTGGTAGGAAGAGGAAGGAATTCAAGTGGGAGAAGGAAAGAAGACTGCATTATTTCTAGATTAAGACTTGGACATACAGGTCTTAATTCAACAATGCATATAATAGGAAAACACCCTACAGGATTGTGTGATTGGTGTGGAATTAAAGAAACAGTGGAACATGTACTCATTAAGTGTAATAGATATTCAGAGGAAAGAAGTAATATAACAGAAGAATTTAAGAAGAAAGGTGTTAAATGATTAACATTAAAAAAGCTTTTAAATCCAGTAGAAGGGGATCATTTATTAATACAATTTTTAAATAGAACTCGTTTACTGAATAGAATATAGATAGGCTATTGTTATTATTGTTGTCATTATTAATAATGATAGTAATGGTAGTGATAGTGATAATAATAATTAATACAACTTTTGAAATAGAACTCATTTAATGAATAGAATATAGATAGGCTATTGTTATTATTGTTTTTATTATTAATAATGATAGTAATGGTTAATAATAGTAGTAGTAGTATTAATAATAATAATAATATTGTTGTTATTTCTCCTCTCTGGACTGTGATGGACTTGGGCTGTAGATGGAGGAGCTGAACACGCAGCAATATTGAAAGCACGAGTCCTGGATGGTCTTTGGAGTAGGGATATACAGGTGCATCTCAATAAATTAGAATGTCGTGGAAAAGTTGCAGGTGTTTTGAGTTGATTAGCTGATTGGCATGTCACCATATTCTAATTTGTTGAGATAGTGAATTGGTGGGTTTTTGTTAAATGTTAGCCAAAATCATCACAATTAAAAGAACCAAAGACTTAAACTACTTCAGTCTGTGTGCATTGAATTTATTTAATACATGAGTTTCCCAATTTGAGTTGAATTACTGAAATAAATGAACTTTTCCACGACATTCTAATTTATTGAGATGCACCTGTAGTGTCTCTGATCCATTACCACAGTAGATGGCGGTAAAGCTCTTTTAAGAATGCGAACCGCCAATAAGCTCAAAGAAGAAGAAGAAGAACCAAAAGAGTCTGAGCTCTAGATGTCGCTGTTGCTCTGTAATCTTTCCTCTCTGATCTCCAGCAGGAACTGACGTTTGTAGTCTGTCTACGACTACATGAGCAAATTTTCCAGCTGGAGGAAAATGTCCAGCGTCAAAGATCGGAGACTCTGAAGGTGGGAATCGTCATTTATTCACACAAACTCTTACAATTCATCTAAGTTTACCCGTCAGCTCTATTTGTCCGCCTACCGGAAGTATAGTAGGTTGTCCGAGTATTTGTGTTTGTTTTTCTCCTGCTTGCGTTTTCACTTTTCTTGGCGCGTGAAGTGCGCCGAAATGCCGAAATATTTGCTGAAACATTGCGTAAAAGTTTCGGAAACAACTTTTTACGAGAGATCGTTTGTTTAAGTATCAAGACGTAGTTTTATGAGATGTTTTACAATGTTCGTGGCAGAATATTTACTGTGCTGACTGCAATATTTGAAATATGTATCTGTATGTATGGCAGTCTAGAGACTGGTGGCTTCTTTGGTTATCTATTTTGTTGTATACTTTGCAACATAAACGTTTGTTTAATTTCTGAAAAGTCTTTTAAACAGTATTTCTCCTTTATTAATTATTCAGGTAAGTCGGGGTTGCATTTCTATTTTGATCACTTAAATTGAACAATATTTCATGTATTTAATAAATCCCTGTTGCGTTCAGAACAGGTTAATGAAAGTTAGTGATGAAGTTCAACTCTCTGCTGCACCTTCACTAAAAGGGTAAAGCCCATAACACTAATTTATCCTATAGGATTTTACATTAATTCTATCATTCTCTCATCTGTTTTTAAAGTTGCTGATAAGTTTTTATATGCCAGAAAATATGATGCTTCCCATTGCATTATTTGCTTGGTCCGCCATTCCGCATTTTTTCTTATTTCAAACAAGCTGAAATAGCACAGTTGATGGTATGTGTAAATAATTATAATGTCTGAATGTTTCTGCTAGGAATAAAAGCTCTTTTGTATGCCAGTTTGAGTCAGTATTGTCGTGGTAACTTAACTGGTTGGAGAAGCAGGTTTTTGTCTTGTTTTTTGACTTTTGCCAGACATAACTGAAATAGGCTTGTGTAATTTTGTGGATTCAGCACATATGGCTTCTTTAAAAGTTCAGCTGAAATGGTGGCATGTAATCGTGTTGTTCTTGCAGTGTTGCATCATTTTATTTATATGCATGAATCATGTGCCTTGGGTATGCTAGCTGGATATGCATGTGTAACTTATTTTTTTTGTCTGTCCTGCAATTGTTTTCTGTCACGTAAACTCATTATATTGTGTTTACTGTAAACTGAATATGTGTAATGACAGATTTCACACATTACAAGTGCTGTATTGTGTTGTCTATCATCCATTTACCCTTCTGGACATTCTCACCGTCTTGGGAACTATTTGTCTTCCCTTGACATGTTTTGCAAGTGCTTAGAAAAGCATCTCAAACTAAACTGTGTATTTCAGACTCATGCTTTGTGTTGAGTCTATTTCTGAGGCGTAAAAGCGAACCGATGTTCATAAACTGACACGCTGTCATCTAAAAGCCATATGCATTATAGTATGGTATAGTTATGCCTTAAGTCTTGTGAGTGACTTCTGTATACTTTGAACAGCTGCACTGAAGCTTGATAAATAATTTTATTGTAAAGTGTATGTATGTATGTATATATACACATATATATATATATATATATGTAACACATACACATACATGTATATGTGTATATATATATAACCAAAATCTTTCACCACTGTATGAATAATTTTATATTATGGTAATTATATAAATAAATTGCTGGAAATTCAACCAAAAATATGTATATATTAAAAAAAAAAA
>NW_015541011.1:326998-329930 GCF_001515605.1 Sinocyclocheilus anshuiensis | reverse complement strand
TAAATAGATTTTGTAATAGTTTACATCACTCATGTAATTATTTTCTGCTTTTTAAGATAAGACTGGCAACAGTGCAAAAACAGCTTGTTATATAGGGTCTCTTCAGAATACAAACTAAGTAATTTGATTATGAAATTAATATTATTAAATGGATAGTTCAAACTATAAATTCTGATTGCATAAGCAGCATTTGAAGATGTAAAATAGTCTATGAATTTATACCTGCAAATGTACATCAGTTAAATTCTTTATTATAAAATGGATAGCTCCAGTCCTTGATTATGATTATATATGAGCTATGCTCCAAGCCATTGTAAAATACTCCGTAAACACACACCTCTGACCTCATTACATCAGTAATTACCTCATCAGCTTTTAGGAGAACAACCATTCTGCTAAATGTTGCTGAAGAACTACGTTGCTTGGCAGAATAATTATTTTTTAATGATTACATTTTTGTTGTTGCGTCTGAACATCAGTTAATTCTTTACTAATGCATCAAGTGCTATTGCTTGGCAACTGTAATCAACTAAACTCTGTGTATAACACCCCTAAATGCCACATTCTTCTTTGTCTTGACTTGTTAGAGACACATCTCTGTGTTTTTTCATTACTCCTTGCTTTGTCATCACTAAGTAACGTAAATCTGTCCTGCTTTTTTTGTGGGTTTTAGCACATAATCAGTGAAGTTGTGAATAAAAAGCTGAAACCCAATTCTGTCTTAAGTATGCAACTAATTGGTTCCGTTTCAATTGCAAGCTGGCATGTCTCGGGCCTGTAAGGCACAGGGAAATGTCTGGTATGTGTTTGTAACCGCCTGCCATTCACAACCCATTAAATCTAGATTTTGACACGCCCTCACTGGCCACTCGCATGAACGGTATTTTGCTGATGATTTTTTAAGCATTTCGTAATCTAAAGACTTCTCATATCCAAAATATTCATAATGCCTTTGTCAGAAATCCAAAACTTGTGATTGTTGGATCGTAAAATGAACGATTTTCTATGATCCTGTCATATTTGACGGCCTTGTGCATTTTTTGTCAGGCTTTAGTTGCTGCTGAATCAATAAATTTTTTCCTAATGTAAGGTGTAGGGTTGCATTCACCCATCTTTTCATGTTTAACAAGGGCTTTCATATTGAACATAAGAACAAAAAGGACTTATTCATTTGATTCATGTCAAAATGTCATGTTAGTGTTGGTGCAAAATGGACTGGGTCCATTACTGTGAGTGAAAGAAGCTCATATTTGCAAACACGCAATTGTGAACAGGATATTTGATGGTTAAAAATCCCCCGGAGCAGCTTATATTGACCACTGGCTTTAGAAATAGCACTACCAGTGCATCATATTGGCAGTGAACATGCAATACATCTTTTGAAATCACTGATGTCCTGAGTTCAGGGCTCGCAAAATTTAAAAATCCCAGGTAGCCCTTCGGGCAGGCATTCATCACATTTTGGTAGCCCAAAAATGAATTTAACTAGCCCGAATAAAAGATATTGTATTTTTTCTTCAAATAACAAGTCAAGAGAGTAGGGGTGCAACGGATCACAAAACCCACGGCTCAGATCATATTGCATTATCATATCAGATTTTGAGTAACAGATTGGAATAATTTTATAGATGAGCAAAATGATCCGATATGTCATAAAAAAAATATGGTTCTTTATTATTTAAGTAACACTTATTATTTAAAGAACAATTTACTACTTCGATACCACAGCAAAAACTAGTAGCATATAGGGATGTAACGATTCACTCAACTCACGATGTGATATAATTCACGATACTGATTTCACAATACAATTTTCTCACAATTTCTTTTTTAACAAAATGAGATTTAAGACAGATTTTAAAAAAGGTGTCCTTTTATTAATTCTCAGACCAAAAGGCTTCACATTACTTTGTGAAATTGAAAATGTCAAACAATATACTACTAACTTTAATTTTAAAACAAATCCCAAATCAAATAAATAAATAATACAAATAAAAGAAATTTCTCCATGCAAGTAAACTAAGGGTTTGTCTGTGTATTTTAATCACGATCCAAACAAAGATGCTGCATACATGTTATTTAGATTGTGAAATTTGAAACAAAAACAAAATTGTCTGACTTTAGCTTTGTGATACTACATAAAAAATCTGAACGATACAAAAACAGCAGATGGGCTGAATGAGACGCAAATGTCACTCTCTGACAGCAGGTGGCACTTATACAGCAGGTATTTATAGGCTGCTGCCCCTTTGAGACTGAATGCATGGATCCAATATAATGATGCACGTGCGATTTCTTTCTCCGCTGTTTACGTTCAGTTAAGACATGAAAATACTTGCGAGATAGTTATATTTGTGTATGTGTCCGTTCAAGCGAAAGAGGAATCAATTCTGTGTTCGTGCTCTGCCTGAAACTCCGCTCTGTATGTGCGCGCTTTGAGCGTGTGCGCGCGAGCACCGAACTGAATTCTTCATGCACATGAATGGTTTAAAACGCTTGAATGTTTAAATTGGTAAGACTTAGAAACACGTGTAAATGATAAACTATGATCCGTTTCACCCCTACAAGCGAGTGAACAACGCGAATCAAGGAAGGGATTTTATCACTATTCAAGATAGCCCGTCGGGCAGGGCAGTGATACATTTTGGTAGCCCGACTGGAAAACACAATAGCCCCGGGATGTCGGGCTAGCGATTTTGCGAGCCCTGGAGTTCCTGATACTAACATGTAATATTCTCTCAATTTCCTCTTGTAGGCATCTGTTGTAAAGTTCCTGCCAGAACCCAGTGGTATCCTCATGTACATAGCAAGGCAAAGCTGACACCATGGCCCACATATCCAGTGGCAATGGGTTTAAGTTTGACAGGCCAGCCTCTCCGGGGGTGGTCCGGCCCAAAGGGATTGTGGGAAAGGAGGAGGCTTTACGTATGGA
>NW_015541011.1:317367-326988 GCF_001515605.1 Sinocyclocheilus anshuiensis | reverse complement strand
TGCATTTAAGATAGCCCGTCGGGCAGAGTGGTGATACATTTTGGTAGCCCGACTGGAAAACACAATAGCCCCGGGATGTCGGGCTAGCGATTTTGCGAGCCCTGGAGTTCCTGATACTAACATGTAATATTCTCTCAATTTCCTCTTGTAGGCATCTGTTGTAAAGTTCCTGCCAGAACCCAGTGGTATCCTCATGTACATAGCAAGGCAAAGCTGACACCATGGCCCACATATCCAGTGGCAATGGGTTTAAGTTTGACAGGCCAGCCTCTCCGGGTGTGGTCCGGCCCAAAGGGATTGTGGGAAAGGAGGAGGCTTTACGTATGGAATTGGAGGCCTTGGATAAAATCAAGCGTGAGAAAAGACACACACTCCCAGTCACAGCGTCTTCTGTTAATCCCCTTCCCAATCCAATGACACAAACATCCACTAGCCGGCAAGAGAAAGACCTCATTGTGTTCTCCGAATCAGAAACACAGAAGGAAGAACAAAAAGACAAATTTGAGGATATCGATTTAGAGAAGCTGACCAAGGAGGAGCTGGAAAAGCTGCTTCTGGATGACAGTTTTGGAGTAAGCAAAATGACAAGACCTTCCTCTCTGCTAGGTTGCAATCTCAGCGCATCGTATCCTGGAGGACATGCGTTCAACCCTGCTTCATTCCACTGGACACCCACCCCAACACACGCACAGACTCCCATCTTCCCCTCTGCTCCCTTCCCGAAGCCTCCGTGCTCTTTCCAGAATGGCTTTAGTCCAGCTTTGTCTCCCTTTATTAGTCTGCCGGCCCAGCAGACCCTCTTCCTCTCCTTTACAACAGTCCAACCACCTGCTGCTCTGGTCTACCAACAGCCCGCCGTCACCCCAGAGATGGCCAAGCTGTTTGACAAGATTGCCAGCACTTCAGAATACTTGAAGAACGGCAGGTCCTCCAGCATGGAAACCCAATCGGGAAGCGTCAAGTCCCTGGAGCCCATGCCTCAGCCCTCAGAACCTCCCTATATCAGCCGATTTGAGTGGCTGGACCTGGACCCACTCAACAAGCGCAAGGAGGTGGAGGTAGAGGAGACACGCACTGTATCGGGCTGCCCTTTCGTAGAGGAGTCTGGGACTGCTAAAGACCCATGGGATGCGGTTCTTCTGGATGAGCATGAAGTTGTGGATAATGGCAGTCCCTCAGAACAGGTGAAGAGCAAGGTGACTTTAGCCACCGAACCCAGAAGAGCATCAACAGGGGCGGCCGTAACAAGAAGCCAGTCCCTCATCATACCTGCAACCTCAACAGATCACAGCCCAGACAAACAGGTAAGAGGAACGTCCTTTCTACTGACCCAGAACATGTTGGCAGCACTGTTTGTTTAGAAGTGATTACAACAACCTCTTGTGCAGAGTTAAAAAAGCTGCAATCGGTGTGTAGGAGGAAGTAGAAATGATCCCAGCCAGGTATCATCAAATTCAAACTCGTTGTGTCTAATGCCCACATAGTGAACAACTTAATGTATATGCTGTTTGTCAACATATTTTCAAAATCAACTGTAGTTGAATGTAGTCGGTTGAATAATCAACTAGTCAACATTATAGTGTTTTAAGAAAACTAAAAAAATGTGGCCTTATTTTAATTCGAGCATTGTGTTTTTTTGAATGATATATCATGCACAAGACGCTGCACAAGATGCGAGTGCAATGGTCAAGGATGTCCGTCATATGCATGTTTGAAGGACAATGGAAAAGTAATGCAGTGGAATGCAAAACGTTCTGTATGAACGACCCTTATGGCTGTAGCTGTCTCACTTTAAAGGCGATAAATTTAAAGGCTCAACTTTTCGGAGAGGGCTTTGCCAGTCAAACAACTAAAGCACAGCATGTTAATAAAAATGCTAAAAATATAAAATCTAAATAAACTAACCCCACTAATTGAGTCCCTTAGCCCCTATTCGACAACATAGTATTTTATAGGTGTCTCTCATTCTTGCATACATTCTAGTACTTTAACAAGAAAGCAGCAGTGCTCTGTGATATGACAGGAAGTAGCAGTTAAAAATGTGTGCGTATGGTTTTCTAATTATTATACCATGCCAATGTGGTGAATGTCTTTACAACATTTTCTGCTAGGGGCGATTTGCATCTTTCATTTTGGTTTTGTTCGTCATGGTTGGTTTCTTATCATATTCTAGACAAGTTCTGCTGGTGCTTAGTCTCTTTCATTTTACCACCGTGTTATCTAAACCTCTTGCTTTATCCATGGCCTTTCCTTAGAAACGTCATAACTGATTGCCAAAATAAAGAATGACTTCTTGAGACGAATGTGAAACATTGAGTGAAACTGATTCCTTATGAGGAGTGTGTGTAAATGTGTGTGTGTGTGTGTGTGTGTGTGTGTTTTTTTTCCCCAGAAATCCCACTTCCTGTTTCCTTTTTTCCGGTCTAGGACAATTGGCTGTTGTGACACATTTCCCACAGTACTTGAAGAATTTGTGCCCGTAACTTCTACAACAGGGACAGCTTTCAGCTATAAGGATAAAATGAAGGGGTCAGAGGGTTTAGTCTTTGCACTTCCTCGTTTCAAGATTTAGGACTATTAATATTATATTTCTGAGTCACACATCAGATCTAGTTCATACTCAAGGTAACACTCTACTGTCCTAGTATTCTGTAGTAAATGGGCTGTTATCTTTGTGTGTGTGTATGTCTATAGCGAGGACTGATGCTGGTCTCATTAGCACAGACAAGCCCCAGCTAGCTGTTTTTGCCCCATGGGTTCTTCTCTGACATGCCTGCAGCGGGGCCGTACAGCTCCCCGTTGCCATGGAAGCTCTCTTTCGGAGTCTGCGAAAGAGCAGCGAAACTAATCTGAGCTTTGGTTTTGGTGTACAGTTACTCTGCTTCACCACACACAACAGCAGATAGTCTTATCTCAAGCCGTGGATATTTCAGCCCTTATCAGCACACACATCCCAAAAGACAGGCTTGTTGTTGGTCTTGGTGTAAGTGTACTGTAAGTTCCCTGTTGCCATTACTTCATGCTTGTGGTTAGGGTTAGTAGAGGAAATACTTTTTTGTATAGATTTTTTTGGTACACAGCATTCATAAGGCAAACCCAGATTATGCATTATCTTCTGATGTGAACAAATAAAGTATTGGTGTCAAAGGTGTGTGTGTGTGTGTGTGTGTGTGTGTGTGTGTGTGTGTGTGTGTGTGTGTGTGTGTTAAGTTTTAATTAATATTAACACAATAAAATGGAAAACAAAAAAAGGAAACTTTGTTAAAAATTAAAAAGAAATAAAATACAAAAATAATCAAGTATGTACCACCACCAGGGATGCATTTATTTGATCAAAAAAAAAAACCGTAATATTGTAAAAAAAATTATTATAACTTAAAATAAGTGTTGATCTGTTTTAATATATTTAAAATGTTATTTATTCCTGTGATGGCAAAGCTGAATTTTCAGCAGCCATTACTGCAGTCTTCAGCATCACATGATCCTTCAGAAATCATTCTAATATGCTGATTTGCATATCCTAATCTTTTGAATAGTTGTGTAAATAAACAGTACTAATATTAAACATGTGGCAGGTCTGTTAGAGTGCAGGTCTGTTAGAGTGCACATATTATGTGGCCTATGTGCCACATAATATGCCTGTGAGCATTTAGAAGCAGCCACATTTCAGTCAGACATCAACTGGACACTGAATTGAGTTGGTACTTGTTACTGCCGATATTGTAGAAAGATTGGTATCATTTGTCATTACTTTGACATCCCTAGTGTATCGCAACAGTCACTACAGTAGCTCTCGTATGCAGACAGTAAGGTGTTCTTGGTTGATACTGCGACCATGTGGTTTCTGTTGTGAGTGTGTTTATAAATATGCTCTGAACATCCCCTCCAAGTGAACCATTAACTGACCGTCAGCTTATCCTACATGCAGAAATGAAGTTTGTTTAATGTCAGTGTGAGTAATTAGATTCATAAATAGAGCTCTTAGTCAGTTTACCATCAAGCACTCTGTCATCAGTGGATTGTTAAATCATCTGACGGAAGTTCAGTCATATTTATTTAGTGGAAGTATTATCAGGTCAGTCGGGAGCAGAGTTCCAGTTAATGCATATCAGTATTCTTAGCAACAATAGTGGAGAGGAAGTTGCAGTTGCTGTGAATTCTATTGCACACAATGACACAAACGTAAGATGATGGTGGAATTTTACTTATATTCTTTGAATTATTTCTTGGCAGATCCCTCATAAACTTTTAACCTGAGGAAAAGGTCTGTTTGGACTGGGAGAGATTGCATGTAGGGCAGTCAGAACTGTAAAACCGTAGCTTTAAGCAAAAGCGGATGAATAATTTGTGAATGTGTGTCACATGGCGTCTCATTTTTCTCTAAGGTTAGGCCTAGAGCTTTGGCCTAGCAAACAGCTAAAGAAACCATCATCACATCCCATGCATATATGTATTACCCGCAATAAAACATGTGACCTGCTCTTTTTGTCCATATTGACACTCTTGATTATTACTTTGATTTCACTTATGGTGAATGTTTTGGAGGCAGATGTTCTTATCAGAGACCATGTTAAGAGGTAATCTCACAAAATAATGCCTAATCCACTTGTAATACTATTGATTGCATTCATGTAGTCTGCATGGTATATGGAATTAAACAGAAAATAAATATTTTTATTTAATTTCTTAGCATGTGAGCCATTATTAAACTGAATATACCTTTAATGCCTAGTTGTAATTCCATGTTGATGTTCCTTTTTGACCTATTTCCTTCCTGAAGGAAGTCTCTTTTTTGGCATTCCAGACATTCTTCACATTCTCAGTATCCTCTCACCAAACAGAGAGACTGTCTCATTCATTCCACATTTTAACTGGGATGTTAATGTCATCAATTATGTCTATTTGGTACCCCTGTACATAATACAGACTGTACATAATAGATTGTTTACAACATATATTTAACAAGTGATTTCCTATGTGTAGCACACTATTAGTGAAAGTGAATGTATAGTATAATAGACCAAATGTTCGCTCATCAGTATAACCATGGCTTCATGTCTGTCTTTTTACAGGTCAATAAAGGAAGTGCAAATGCACTCTCAAAGTACTCCATCTTACAGGGAAATGAAGCCCAAAATCTAGAAGTCGTAGCATTCTGTGAAGACATTTCAAAGTGAGTTATGAGTTGTTATTGTTGTTGTTTTTTTTAAGGCAAATTGTTGAATTGACTGGTAAAGGGGATACATCAGAAAAAAAGCAGGTCCCGCTACTACAGCTTTGTTGTTAATCTGATATCAGAAGGTCATTATCAGCACTGTAATGTTGGATTCTATAGGGGAAGCAAGGCTAATTTGGACCTGAAGGTCTAATTTAGGAAATGCCTCAAAACCTCATATGTAGACCTCAAACAAGGACTGCTGACAAGTGAAATACAGGAAGTCTACAGCTGTGTGTAGCCCATGTAACAATGGGAGCTAATACCTTGTTTCATAATAACATCACACATGCAAAGAGAGCATGTATGTCAAGATTAACAAAGGACTTGAGACTGAACCTTGTGGTACACCATATTTACCTGTGTTAGGTCTTTGTTTACCCAAAGTGTTGTCCCATATTTTTGCAGACTGAGGTCAAAGTTTCCACATGTCGACCTGGCTACCAATCCTGGCTATGTTCTCAGCCCTGTGATCACTCAGAGGGATGCAGGAGGGGACAGTGGGGGCAGTGTGAAAGTATCCATTGAGATTTCTGATTCTCAACAGCCTGTAACTTTCACTTGTGATGGTAAGCAGTTCTTTGTGACTGTGAATTTAGTCATTACAAAAAGCTTTTGACTGTGAAAATGTTTTATATAAAAATTGTTATGCTAACAGTTAAGGCAGTTAAAGGAACAATTCACCCAAAAATGAAAATTCTGCAGAAGAAAGGTAGTCATACAGGTTTGGAACGTCATAAAGGTAAGTAAATTATGACATAATTTTAATTTTTGGGTGAACTATCCCTAATAAATAGCTTATAATGTCACATCTGATGAATCATGTACTCACTATTTGTCAATAGTAAGCTTCTCTGAATGTCTGCTATAAAGGAAGCTGACAACTGAAGAAGCCACGACAGCGCCAGAGAGCATTTCTTGGCCGCTGCGACACAATCTCTTTTTACATAACTGTCATAGTGCGTCTGCTCAACAGATTCTTCAACCAGGGTTCCTGTGTTTTTCATTTTTCAGCTTGCATGTCACTTGCCAAGGTTTTTTACTGAGTAACCTGTCTGTGGTCCAGGCACGGAAAGTCCTTTTCATTGAGCTGTAGTGGCCTTGGCTCAGTTCCCTGTGAAGCGGCTATGTTCTGAAGACTGCCGGGCCTCGTTTTTTGTGCCGAGTCTCTGACCACCTCACTCCTGGCAGGAAATCAAGACTGGCCTTTTGTGTTGAAGAATTTGTCTGTGTTGTTACTGCCTAAGCCCCATAGCTCTTTTTGACCTGGATAAATCCAGCATAGACTGTGGTCTTAGGAGGGGAAAAGGGGGCACAGTGTTTATCAGGCCCTGAAGATGTTCTACTCTAGCCTTTCTGCCTCTTAGCTTTTTTTCCATGGCTTCCTTATGGCTGTAGAGTTCTTGCCATTTAAGACCAACCACACTCTCCTGACATTCCAGCACCATGTGTGTTGCTGTAGTGCCACGAAAAGAGGATGGCAGAGGAGGAGTTTTACTGGCATCCCACAACCCTTCAAAGCAACCCCAAATCCATCACAAATTAGGCATGACCATCAGACCTTTAGGGTTGAAAAACACGGCAGACATGAAGAGGCCAGGCACAGCTGACTTACTGTAATCCAGCCGTAGGCTTGGAGCTTGAAGAGAGGATCATTCCAAGGAGGGGTGTGGGGCATGTTATTGCTGAAGCCTGGGGTGACCATGAACAATATGTTGGGTGTCATATTTTTGCTCTGATACAGTGAAACTTCTCATGCCAAATCCATTTCTTGTCATGGTTTTCGATCTCAGTGAACCAGAAGTAGTTCACAATTAGTTCAGAGGTCTTTTTCCAAATGGCATCCTCATCCCTCGCTGTCCTCCAAGTCAACACTGTACTGCATGAACTGTTTGGTAATAGTCCATTGTAAAACCAACACCTGTGCAAGCTTTGAAAAATGGTGCATAATGCTGGCCACATCATTTTTACATTTTGTGCAACATAAGGCAGACAACACCTGCATGATTGTCCTCAATTAATTTAAATGGACAATTTACCCAAAAATGAAAATTCTGTCAGCATTTACTCACTTTCTTCTGTGGAAGAAGATATTTTGAAGAATGTTTTGTCCATACAATAAGAGTCAGTGGAATCCAAAACAATATTGGACACCACTGACTTGCATTATAGGAAAAAAAAACACATTTATTTTATTAGCTTCTGTACTTTTTCATTAGCTTTATTGTGTTCTCAGTCCATGGATGTCTTTTTCCTTCATGTTTTCTGTGTTTCTTTCCCCAGTGAGTTCTCCAGTGGACCTGCTCATAATGCAGGCTTTGTGCTGGGTTCATGATGACCTGAACCAGGTGGACATCAGCAGCTACGTTCTCAAGGTCTGTGGACAGGAGGAGGTTTTACAGAAGTGAGTCCTTCATTTACCATCTCTCTTTCCTTTTTGCAGGCATTCTGTCGTATTACATAAACAAGTCCCCTGCCAACATTCCTTGAAAACGGGGTTATTTTGTTTTAATTGTGCTAGGGAAATGTTTCCTTTTTACCCACACCATTGGAAGAGCAGAACCAACAGTTCTAGGGGAGGGTTTGCCTGCCCTAATAAGGAATAGGGGGAATGGGCAAAAAACAAATCATTCCAAGCTCTTGAAGAATTGAGTCTGTAATGCAAGGCATCCTCTCTTAGTTACTGTGGGTGTCCCATGTTATTCATGTACAAAGTTTTGAAAGCTCTTAGTTTCTCATTATGCTAAGGTATAGTTCTTCAGAGTCTGGCTCAATGCTGACTGCCTTGTCCTCATTTGACTTTGGCAAGTTGATACTAGTGATTACGACCCTGCTCTGGCCTTCCAAAGCACAGTCATCCAGGACTCATCTCCTAGCCGGGAATGTTCTTAGACTGCGTTCTCAAAAAAAAAAAAAAAGACAAATTTTTGTTATTTATTTTTGCTTTTCATATATATTAAAAAGTTTGGGGTTGGTACGATTTTTTTAAAAATGTTTTTTTAAAAAGATGTCTATTATGTCTCTTAGCAAGGCTTCATTTAGGGCTGTGCAAAAAATCGAATGCGATTTTCATGCGCATCTCGATTTTTTGCACTGCCCTAGCTTCATTTTTTGATCAAATATACAATAAAAACAGTAATATTGTGAAATATTATTACAATTCAGAATAACTGTTTTCTATTTGTATATATTTTAAAATGTAATTTATTCCTGCATTGGTTAAGCTGAATTTTTAGAAGACATTACTTCAGAAATCATTCTAATATGCTAATTTGGTAACGTTTCTTATTATTAGCAATGTTGAAAAGAGTTATGCTGCTTAATATTTTTGTAAAAACCATGATACTTCTGAATTATTTGATTAATAGAAAGTTCAAATGGTAGTTATTATTACAGTTATTATTATTATTGTTATATAAAGTTGTTTATATATTTCGGTTTTTATATATTATTTGGTTTTTCATTGATTCGTTCAGTTATTGTTACTTTTGGCTCTGGCCCATGTCTGAAGCATTTTTAACATTATCTTCCAGTAAACACAGTCTGGGCAGTCATGAGTACGTGCAGAACTGCAGGAAGTGGGAGACGGAGATCAAACTACATCTCCTTTTTCTTAACACAATGAGAAGAGATCTGGCCCGAACGGTAAAACAATTACAAACACTTAGAATAAATAATTAGAAACTAGTTGTTCACTGCACTACTATCTTCACAGGTTATAAACAGACATATTTAATGGATAAATGTTCAGTGGGTATAGAAAAGAATCACCCCCCTTTAAAATAATCGCAATTTGTTGCTTTTCAGCCTGAAATGAAGATGGACACAGTTTTTGTTTTATCCAGCTGTATTTACTCAGTGCAACTTATAACATCCAAGTGAAAGATATAACACCAATATGTCAGGGGGAAAAAATTAAATAAAAAAAAAAACAGAATCACTGAGTTGGAAAAAGGATCACCCTCTTGTGTCAATATTTTGTTGAACCACCTTTTGCTTTAATTACAGCCTTTAGTCTGTTGGGATATGTCTCTACTAACTTTGCACATCTAGACTTTGCAATATTTGCCCACTCTTCTTTGCAGAACTCCTCAAGTTCAGTTAAATTTGATGGTGACTGTTTGTGGACTGCAGTCTTCATCACATTTCACAGATTTTCAATGGGGTTTAAGTCTGGGATCTGACTAGGCCATGCAAGGACATTCACCTTTTTTGCTGTGTGCTCAGTTTTGCTGTGTGCTTTGGGTCATTGTCATACTGGAAGGTAAAACTACTTCTTATTGACAACTTTCTGGCAGAGGGCAGCAGATTTTCCTCAAGAATTTGACGGTATTTTGCCCCATCCATGTTTCCTTCTATCCTGACAAGTGCTCCAGTCCCTGCTGCAGAGAAACACCCCCATAACA
>NW_015541011.1:278841-317006 GCF_001515605.1 Sinocyclocheilus anshuiensis | reverse complement strand
CCTCCATGCTTTACTGTAGGAATGCTGTTATTTGGATGGTGAGCTGTATTGGATTTCTGCCAGACATTTCGTTTAGTGTTGAGGCCAAATAATTCAGTTTTAGTCTCATCTGCCTCAGAATCTTCAGGGTGTTTTGGAAAATCTCAGTCGTGACTGCAAGTGGCCTTTCTTGAGGAGTGGACTTTTTCTTGCAACCTTCCCATACAAGCCACATTTGTGGAGAATTTAGAATGTTGTCACATGCACACAATGACCACTCTTTGTCATAAATTCCTGCAGCTGCTTCAGAGTTGCTGTAGGCCTCTTGGTAGCCTCTCTGAGCAGTTTCCTCATGGCTCTTTCATCCAGTTTAGAGCGACGTCCTGATCCAGGGAGGAACTGTGTTGTACCAAATAACTTCCACTTCTTAATAATAGACTTCACTGTGCTTCTAGGCATTGATAAAACATTTGTATCCGTCTCCTGACTTGTGCCTGTCCACAACTTTATCCCAGAGATCTTTTGACAGTGCTTTGCCACCCATAGTTGATTGTTTGCTTCAGTTGCACTACCAAGGACTGAAATGCTCCAGGAAAGCTCTTTTCATGCTGAGCTAATCAAACTGACCACAGCTGATCACAGTTAAAAGTCAAATGGCTTTGTGTGCCATTGAGAAGGTGATTAGCTACAACTGATTGAGTTTACACGTCATTTTTCAGAGGGGGGGTGATCCTTTTTCCAACTCTGTGATTCTGTTTTTTTTTTTTTTTTCCTGACATGTTGGTGATATATCTTTCACTTGGCTGTTAAACAAAAACTGTGTCCGTATTAATTTCAGGCTGCAAAGCAACAAAAGGTGATTATTTTCTATACCTACTGTATGTTTTCTCTTTGTATGCTAACAGGCAGAAGATGACATCTCCCCTATTGTCTTGGAGAAATACCTTGGCCTAGTGGAGAGGCCGTTTAAAGAGGCAGTCACAAGGTAGGAATGTGCTCCATCTTATCTCCTGCCCCTACTAAAGGCTAGGAAAGCCACGGGTGGCCTTTGAAGTCCCTGATTTTGCTTGTTGATTTCTCATTCCTTTGCACATTTTTTCTTCTCTAGAGAGGGTCTTGCTGAATACCTAGAAGGATATCATAAGCAAGTAAATCTCTGCCTTCAGAATGAGGTAACTTGTTATTTCTCAAACACATCAAGCTAATACTGTATGAAAAGAAATGAAGAAGTGTTTGAAATGACTTTAGCGTTTCTCACTTTCAATCTCTCACTGTTTCTCTCTCTCTCTCATTAGAGCACCCTGTATAAAACAGTGGACAGTGTGGTTCAGTCTGTTAAAAATCTGTGCTGTGCTCTGGATGAAATTGAGACACCAGCCATCACTGATGCAATCAAGAGGTTCAAACGCTCTGTCAACCTTCCTAGAACACGTTCTCCAGAGGTCAGAGAACATTCAGTGTAATGTAGCAATGCACAATATTAAAACTGTAGCTGATACTTGTAAACTAGTCACTATTTTAATGTTATGACAAATAACCGATTGTTAATAAATGGCTGATATTATAGTTCTAAACTAAACTAAAAATCAGTTACTTTAAATTGTAAAAGTAAGTTTAGGCATCACAACATTATAATATACGGTATTAACAAAAATTAGATCCAGTAAATATTACATCTAACCTTGTTTAATTCAATTATTAGTATTTTTTTAATTTATCCAATACTGTTAATTAAAAAAAATTGAAATTAATAAAAAAAATAGCTGATAGGGTATAGATATAGTGCAATTTTTAGTGCACAGCAATTTTAGTCCTTATTTTATTTGATTTTTTTTGCATATATATTCAAAGATCACTTGTTTTGCAGGCTGGTTCCACAAGTTCAGCTTCTACAGGTTCAGCTAATGGTAAGCTCAGCTCCTAAAGTCATCTCAATGTCCTTCTCTTAAAAGGTGAAGTATGTATGTAGTATTTTCAATATTAAAGGGGTCATATGATGCGATTTAAATTTTTCCTTTCTCTTTGGAGTGTTACAAGCTCTTGGTGCATAAAGAAGATCTGTAAAGTTGCAAAGACTAAAGTCTCAAATCCAAAGAGATATTTTTATAAAAGTTAAGAGTCAGCCACACCTACCTAAAACGGCTCGTTCTAACACGCCTCCACATACCTACATACCTACGTCACTATCTGGGAAGATTTGCATAACGCCGCCCAAATGTTCACGCAAAGAAAGAAGGCGTAACTTTTATTCTCGCTGTAGTATTGTTGTTGCCGCCGCCGCCATGTCGTGAAGGCGCTGTGTGCTTCGTTGTGAAAGCGAAACTACTTTGTTTGGCCTTCCAAAAGAGGACGATATCGCTTCGTCATGCCTGGAGCTGATCCGTGCTGGTCGCTGAGGAAATACTTCAACTTCGCGCTGTCGATCGCCGGATCGGCTTTCACCGTGGATGAAGCAGAGTCCAGCCCGGTGTCGTCACATGTGGTTGCCACAGGCATCACAATATGGTAAGGGATGTAACATTTCCGTCACACGCTTGAGGAATTCGGCCAATCACAACGCACTGGATAGCTGGCCAATCAGAGCACACCTCGCTTTTTCAGACCGATGAGCTTTGTAAAAATCCACGCGTTTTCGAAAGGCGGGGCATAGAGGAGAAACAATAATGTACAGTATGTGGAAAATAATGTGTTTTTTGAACCTTAAACCGCATAAACACATTTCATTACACCAAATACACAAAATAATGTTCTTTTTAGCAACATCATATGACCCCTTTAAAATACTTTGCTCTAATACTTCATATGCACACTCATGTAAGCCCTTTTGGTGGATATTTCCCCCTGAAAATGTGTAAGCTCTGTGGCTTTGTTGTGCTATCAAAACTTTGCTCTGTAGTTTTATTTTTCATGATCCAGTCCACTTTCATGTCCAAATCCAACCATTCTGTATAGTATTAGTAGTAGTAGTAGTAGCAAAACAATGCTTTGCAGCTTTAACTTCTTTTTTTTTTTTACATGATTGTATGTTTCCAAAAATTTGGGATGTGCTGTTTCTTGTTCACCTATGCTTTACTCAGCTTCTTGTGATCCCCAGGTTATGCAAGCACAGTGGAGGAGATTTTATCCGGACTCACAGACGCTGTGTATGATCTCGCTAAACTCTATCTGAGGTCTTTCTGTCCAACTATTCCTGGTTGCACGATGGAAGAGCACATGGAGGACAGGAGGGACAGCAGAGAGGCCTCGGGCACCACAGAACACCTGCAGTTCACTCTGTTTGCCGTTCATGGCATTCCTGCTACCTGGGTTAGCAGGTAAGCACTGTGTCCCTTTTTAGTGCTTGTGAGATGAGTGTTTCTGAAGCTGGTATAAGCTTTAGCTTAATACTTTCTCAATAAAGAAATGGATTTTAAAATAAATCCATTTTCCCTTCCTGTTTTGGCGTATCGAGCCCCGCAGTCTAAATAAGCACTAAACGCTGTTTAATTCACTTCAGACTGATAATGACTCTGTTTAACAAACTCACAGCCAAGGTAAACTTCTCTACTACTTTCAAAGCGCTGCCTTAGTCCATATTCATTACACTGTTATTTCCTCCAAGATAATTTGAGTAATTTTTGGGTCTGTTCTTTTGGAGCAATCAGCCTCAGTAAATTATATCTGGACCATTCAACGTTTAACCCAACTTCGAGAGCTTAGAATTGTGTTATTTCCATTCACTACACTCAAAAGTAACTGCATTTAACATTCTTTTGAAATGGCCACCTATAAAAATGCTGCAAGGAATGAGGGCTGTGTCCTCTGATAATGAATATTTGGAGGGTCACGATGTTGCTGATGATCTCTTATTACTAAGGCTGTGCAGTACAGCTAAATATTTAAATCTTTTTGACATTCGGTATATATTTTGAAACTTGTGTGTTTGTTCTTAAATGGCCTAAAATTGTGATTTTTATTTATTTATTTTTGATCCACAAAAAGAAATCAAAATGAATCCAAAACTTCAATAACATTGCTTTCATGCTTGTTAATCATTAGACGAGGATGGATCAAATAACTAGTCAATTGACAGTTTTTATGAAACTTAATATATAGTGTGTATATTCCTTTCAGAAGTTTGGCTCATACATTTTTTTTTAGAATTTATATTTTTAGAAGTTTTTTTTTTATAGTTTATTTATAATATTACAAAAGATTTGTTTCAAATAAATGCTGCTCTTTTGAACTTTCTATTCATCAAAGAATCCTGAAATGTATCATGTATAACAGTTTCCACAAAAATATTAAACAGCATAACTGTTTTCAACATTGATAATAATAAGAAATTTTTCGGGAGCAAAAAATGGGCATGTTATAATGATTTCTGAAGAATCATGTGACACTGAACACTGGCGTAATGGCTGCTGAAAATTCAGCTTTGCCGTTACAGGAATAAATTACAACTTAAAATGTATTAACATAGAAAACAGTTATTTTAAATTGTTATAATATTTCACAATATTACTGCATCGTATTGTATTTTTAATCAGCCCTAAGCATAAAAGATTTAACATGAGAAATCTTACCAACCCCAAACTTTTGAATAGCAGGGTGTGCATGTCTATATATGTGTAATACATTAAAATAGTTGATACTTTATATCACCAAGGGAGTTTCTTACTCTTATGGAACTTAGTTTAATGCTAGTTTGTTGAAGTCAGTGGGTTAATCTTTGTTTTAGGCCTTACTGCGTAGCTTGCTTTATCTCTAGCTCTCTTTATCTAGCCTCAGCAGCAGCACTGCTCTGCCGTGGCTGAAATAGACTTGATTAGTGATTTCCATAAAGAACAGTGAGAGCAGGCAGATCTGCACAGAGAGAGGGGTGTGTGTTTGGAGGGAAAGGAGGGTCAAAGTTCTGCACCACTTCTCTAGAGGGAGAAGCTTTTATTTGTCACAAATTTTTCTCTTGAGGATACTTTCTACCACAGTGCTTCATCATGGAGTCTATTTATAGTAGTATGAAAAATTTCCATAGACCACACCAAAAGAGATTCAAAATATGTATCCTTGTGCCATCTATAATCCTAAAAAATATTTGAACTTTGATTGGCCGTGTTGAAAAACGAAAGCACATACTTTGCCATCATTTGAAACATTTCAAACAAATATTTGAATGAATATATGCAAACCATTTTTGTGTAAACTGCGCATAAAACTAAATGAAAACAGTGTTTTAATAGTGTGGTAGTCTTGATTAATGTATATCGTATTCAGTCAAATTATGCTTTTAGCAATAGATAAGTACAGGCCGATGTTTTCTTCCCTTTCCGTGCCGTAGAGTAATTTGTCCTTCCTGTTTTTCAGTTTTGAAAAATACTACCTGATGTGTGCCCTGACCCACAACAACAGGAATCTCTTCAAGCCTGTCCAGTCCAAGAAAGTGGGAACATACAAGAGCTTTTTCTACCACATTAAATGGGATGAATTGTAAGTGTTAATGCCCCTTAAACATGCTGGCACGCTATTTCCTGCAGTTTTTAGAATTAGAGGGAAATCAGCGGGATTGCTGCCAGTTTCTGCTGTTGGTGACAACTTCTTCTGTTTCTTTAGGATCAGTTTCCCGATTTCAGTGGCGCTGTTACCGCTGGAGGCCATGTTGAGTCTTTCTCTCTATGGGGTTCTCAACCAGAATGCGAACAACTCGCCAGATTCCAACAAGCAACGGAAGGGTCCAGAGCTTTTGGGAAGAGTGTCCATGCCTCTGTTTGATTTCAGAAGGCAAGTCATAAAATAATGCCTAAAATAAATTAGATTTACGTTTGAGAGTATATTGTAAGTTGTAGAAGTTTCAGGACTGCTTCATATTTGTTTAGGTGCATATGCAATTTTTCTTTGTATTTTTTTCCAACAAATAAAAATTCAGCAATAAATCAATTATTCAGTGTCCATGATGCCAAAATGGATCCATAAACAGCTTCATTGTTGATGACTGAAAAGTATGTAATATCATTGCCTCTTTATGTAAAATTTTGAAGGACAAAGAAAACACATTAGGTAACACTGGCTATGATAAAATTACAGATGTGTTTCACTCACAAAGTGGGAGGTTTCATACAGTTAGGACTCTTCTATTTATAATTACAAGTTCAACAAAAAATTAAACAGTCAGAATCTTGTAATTATGGCAATTCCTATATGACAGCACAACATGACCACTGTATATTGGGATGCCTGTGGTAATTTAATACATTTGAGACTGCAGTATAAACATGGCTTCCTGCGTTTTGTGTTTCAGGGTGCTGTCAAGAGGTAGCAAGCTGCTAAGTTTGTGGACGTCTCCTCAAGTCCTTCAGCCTGGAGCTGCAGGCAAGGGGAAGAATCCTTCAGAACGGATCATACTACAGGTTCTTTTATTTGCGCTTTTTTCCATCTAGAGTCAGTTGCTCTTCACTGACATTGATTTACACTTAAATATCATTGTCTGACCATGCACAGGTTGACTTCCCCAGTCCTGTGGTGGACGTGCTCTATGTTGGTCCTCAGGAGAACGGCTGCCCAGACCCTCAGTCTCTAGAGCCACTTGATCTGGGAGATCGAAGTGAGATTGAAAAGCTGTGTGCACAAGCATCTGCTTTTGGGTAAGTTTGCATCACTAAAAAGACCCCATGGCATAATGTAGATTTGCATTTCATGAAGGAAATAGCAGTTCTTGCTAAAGAGTAGTCGTAAGGTTTTAGGTAGGATTAGTTTGTAGGCTTTGATTCTGGCTTTTGGTCAATCCTTAATCAGAATATTTGATACAGTTACAGTGCCATGTGCTTCCTGTCTTTTTTGAGCATTAGAAGCTTCATAATAAGCCTAAGTAGCATATGAACTGAACATGATTTCAGATATGGAGGATAAGAGACTTTGAGAGCATTATGTAATTGAATCAGTTCCGCCTAGTTACTCCAATTATATGGATCCCCTTCAGCTTGCTTCTCTTATTTAAGGGTTTTAATTAAATTGAGAATGAAGTGATTTTGAGCTTCTCAGTGTATAAAAACATCTATTAAATAGACATGGACATCATTAAGCCAATTCACAACTCTCTAAACACTAATGTTACATTCACACTGCAGCAAAATACAGTGCACATACATTGATGATGCACTTTTTCAGGTTCAAAAGAGCATAATTCATTTAAAATAGAAAGTTTTTTAACAATGTAAAAGTCTGAGCCTAGAGAAGGAGATTCAGTTCTTTTTGTCCAAACAGACATTATTTGTCGTCTTCTGTATGTACAGGACAATCTGTGAGTCACAATGTTTATGAGAACTATTTAGTGTTTCATATGAATAACTTTTTAGAGGTTTTCTTGTAAAGATAGCAAAAGCGAACTTGATTCTCTGCAATAACAACAAACTGTGACTTCACAGAAGTGCTTGTGACTTCACAGAAGTGCTAGAATAAATCTCTATTGATAAGGAGACATTGCAGCTGTAAAGCAGACAGTTGTCAGGCCTTGTTTAGTATGCTCTGCTGAAAATGCATCTCTCAGATGTAAAACAGAATGCTCAGTCAGCTTTAAAACAGCCACACAACACTCAGCCTCAGCCGGTGGGCAGCTCTCCATGCTCATTTTGTGAGCATGTCTCTCTGAATGCCCACCAAGTGCCAACAGCTGCCGGGCTCCCAGCTTGACTGCCCATTTTCAGACACATTTAAGAGGTGTGACTTCTTTCCTGTGCCTCTTATCTCTGGATCAGGACTAAAGATTACTTTATGGTTCATGGATTAACAGGTTAGAGTGCCTGCTTCTTGGGTTAGTTTGAAGCCCACAGGAAGTACCATAATTTTTTAGTATATAAGTTGCATTTTTTTATCATCTGAAACATACTGTAACTTTTATATTACGAAGTGACCTATGTAATGAATTTTACATCAAGCATGCAAAACATGCGCAAAGCACACACATTTTGAATTGTGCCTATTGACAGAGGTACTTGAACCCAAGTTTATTTGTGCAGCTAATTTTCCACATACCATCTTTTACTTTAAACAAATTAGTTCAGGCTTTGCTTTTATTATTAATGTCTAGAATGAATGCCACTATAATTTGTTTTATGCTTACGTTTTTCTGTACTCTTTTCCGGTTCTATTCTGGAATGAGGGGCAGTAAAATTTACATTTTTGTAGTGTTCGTAATGTTTGTAAAAGTTTTGTTTTATTTACCAGTATTTTACATTATTTCTGAATGCAGTTTTGACCCCTTGAAACTTATAGTTAGGGACAACTTATGTTCTGGAAAATACAATACTTTGTCTACTTTGACGTTGCCCAGCATTCTTTTCCACCAGGCTGTCACGAGCAGACAGGCAGCTGCTCTGGGACCAGCGGTACTATTGTCGGGACTATGAATACAGCCTGCCCAAAATCTTGGCCAGTGCACCCAGCTGGGAGTGGGGCAGTATGGGTGAGATCCACTCACTTCTGCACCACTGGCCCCCTCTGTCGCCTGTTTCAGCCCTGGAGCTCCTTGATTCAAAGTATGTATCTGTCCCGCTTCCTCTCTGTTTTATGGCCCACTTTCGCCTTTCCTTCTGTATTGCACAAGCTCATTTTTACCATATGACCTTTTTAATGTGTCACTTTGGTCATATGATTTTTCTTTGTTATATCTTTCTTTCAAACTTCAATCATTTTTGACCACTTTATTGGTCTCATGACTTGCTTTATTACTGTTCTGTGATGGAGAGGGAGCTGAGCATGTGGTGAATGTTGTGCTTGGTTGTGTGTGTTATATTCAGGTTTGCTGACACAGAGGTGAGGAAAGTGGCCATGAGCTGGATCGAGAGCAGCAGTGATGATGAGCTGGCTGACTATCTCCCTCAGCTGGTGCAGGTGTGTGCACACACACACACACACACACACACACACACACAAACACATTTATGCATGTATCTTTTCTTCTATAAACAGCTTGTCATAGTGCTTTCTGTTGCTTTTTCTTGGTTATACACATGGAAAAAGTATACTTTTAAATAATGCTTTAAAGAATGGTTTTGGATGCTTGATTGCATGTTATTTACAGTTAAATTAAAATGTATTAAAGTTAAAAGTTAAATTAAATGCATTTATTTTAATGAACTTTTCTGACCCACATAAGTATGACTTAAGTACATTTTCATATGCATGTTACATAATTCTGTTGTCGTCTTTGAAGTATGCTTCAAGTATACTGTCTGATGTACTGACAAGCATTTATGGTAAATTGCAGGCAGTGAAGTTCGAGTGTCACCTCAACAATGCCTTGGCGATATTTCTGCTGTCTCGAGCTCTGGGAAATATCAATATTGCACATTATCTTTACTGGTAATGTTGTTTATTAAAAGGATCATATAAATTTTAAGAGTGTTCAGTTCATTACGATATTTAATCACTATTAATCTCATAATTTTTATTTTGGTGGAGAAAGTTTTGAGGTCTGAAACACTATTTCTTAAAGGGATAATTCACCCAGAAATGACATTTCTGTCATTATTTATTTATGTGTTTAAGAATATGGTCATTTGTTGAAATTCAGATTGAGAGCATACTGTGAAACGTAAGTGAGCTTAAGATTTAGACACAGTCTGCTGGGGTCTGTTTGGATTTAGGCTGCTGAGGGATGCCGTGCAGGACCCAGCGTTCAGTCAGCGTTATGACCGCATCCTCGGCACGATGCTGTATCTGTGTGGGACTGGCCTGAGGGCTGAGCTTGAGAAGCAGACCAGGCTTGTGCAGCTGCTGGGCGCTCTGGCCGAAAAAGTGCGGCAGGCAAACAGCTCCACCCGACAGGTAAGCCATGGCTGGCATTAATTAAAGAATATGTTTTATGATTATTAACCTGTGTAAAATGCATCCCAAAAATTGTGTAACATTCCTTTATAGTTATATTATTTTATTTAGAAGTTTAACACACACATTGTCCGTAGATGTGGCTACACTACTGTTCAGAAGTTTGGGGTTGGTAAGATTTTTAATATTATTGAAAGAAGTCTCTTATGCTCACCAAGGCTGCATTTATTCGATCATAAATACAGTGAAAACAGTAATATTGTACATACTGTATATATATTGTATTATATTATATAATATTTTAAAATATCTTTTATTTTTATGACAAAGCTGAAATTTCAGTGCCACATGATCCTTCAGAAATCATTCTAATGTGCTGATTTGGCACTCAATAAACATGTCTTAATATTAGTGTTGAAAACAGTTGTGCTGCTTAATATTTTTGAGGAAAGGGTGCTATGTTTTCACAATTCTTTGATGAATAGGAAGTTCAAGTTTTTTTTTTGTTTTTTTTTTTCACTTTTGATGAATTTAATGTGTCCTTGCTGAATAAAAGTGTTAATTTCTTGAAAAAAAAAAAGATAACGTAGATCTGTGCCAGCAGCAGAATCTTGTGCTCCTTTATTTTAGTTGTAGGTTTTATTTTCTGAAATCCAGTAAGGATCAATGAGTTCAAACCAAAGGCTTCTGGGAAACAAGTGCAGGATTTTTTAAATTGTTCAACAACTAGTTCCAAAATCTAATTTAATTATACTGTTCAAAACATGATCTGAATAAACATCAGATAAAGGAAAGGTTACATAAGTATACAAGGAATCTCTTGTTTTTTCAGTTTTCTTTTGGGTTTGAACAAGAGCTGGGTTTGACTTTCAGTCCTAGCAAAACACTTAAGTGTTTTTCTAATAAGTACAATGACCTGTGACAGATTATTGGATCAATGGGTGATTGTATTTGGATGAACCCTTGATCCCTCCAGTTCATCCAGTCAATATTGATATATTGTCTTGTACTGATACGCAATATGGCAAAAATATATGGAAACCAAAACACCATGCCAATAAGTGCATGTTGAGCATTTCAAAAAATTGGCACTTCCATTCAGGCACAAGAGCATCAGTGGGGTCAGATATTGATATGTCTGGCTCACATTAGGTGTTCAAATTCATTCCAAATGTGTTCAGTGGGGTTCAGATTTGGGTTTTGTACAGGCCAGTCAAGTGCTAATCAATGGCTAAATCATTTTTTTTATGGATCTCACTTTGCGCAAGGGTTTTGCAAGGGTCCTCCCCAAAGCATTGCCTCAAAGTGGGATACGCACAATTCTCAAGAGTGTCATTGTGTTCTGTAGCATTAAGATCTGTCTTCAGTGGAATTAAAGGGCCTAGTCAAACATGCTGTCAGAAGGGGGTGTCCACATACTTTTGGTCATATAATGCCTCATCTTATATCTCCCATGTGAACAAGTGGTTTACATACAGATGGAAAGCTCTTTGTAATGCTCTTTATTTCTCTACTTGTAAACACATTTTATAATGTTATGGCTTTGTCTGTCTTGGCTAAATAGAGTGTTGCAGGAATGAGTCCTAAAACCCAGAAACATATTAACGATTTTGTCCTTCCAATTCCATCGTTCTGAAGTCATTGGGTTTTTTTGAATGGGCCATTGTTTAAAGGTCTGAAATAAGGTCTGTGGTTAACGCAAGTAATTTTATCCTACAACATAAAATACATCAGTAATTCACAGTCATGATTTACTTCAGGCTTTTATGTGTCTGTTGCTAACAAGTGGCTAAATGGGACTACAGAGGTTGTCGGGGACATTGAACAGCCCGGCTATTTTAATATCGTTGATATACTGTTTTAGTTTTTGTTAATATTTAGAATTTTTTTTTTACATTGTTTTCAATTTAATTTTAGTAATTTTGTTGTATGTTTTTGTAATTTGTGTGTTTGTTGCCTTTGCAACTAACTGAAAATCAGTTTTTGGTAACACTTTACAATAAGGTTCCGTTAGTTAATGTATTAACTAACATGAACAAACAGTGAACAATACATTTATTACAGTATTTATTAATCTTTGTTAATGTTAGTTAATGAAAATACAGTCATTCTTTGTTAGATCATGTTAAAGGGTTAGTTCACCCAAAAATGAAAATTAGCCTATGAATTACTCACCCTCAAGGCATCCTAGGTAAATAGGACTTTCTTCTTTCAGATGAATCCAGTCGGAGTTATATTAAAAACTGTCTTTGATCTTCCAAGCTGTTTAATGGCAGTCAGCGCAGCGGGTGTTGCAGTGCATCATTACAAAATAAGTGAAATAAAGCGCATCCATCCATAATAAAAATTGCCTCACACGGCTGCGCAATGCCGACATCTTAAAACTAAAGTAGTTAACTAATGAACCTTATTGTAAAGTGTTACCAAGTTTTTTATATTTTATTTTATTTCAATTAATGTTTATTTTGTTTCATGTAGTCTGCTTTTACAGCTTCGAAGTGTTTATACTAGCGCTCTTGAAAACTATTCTAACCCAAACTTCTCAACTTGGAAGCTTAGGAGTTTTGGGTGGAAGTCATGAGGTTGTAGTTCGTATCAGTCAAATCCAGTCTTAATGCTACTTCATTTGCCAGTCTGAATATTTGTTCTTTGTAGGTGGTGCTGCTGGAGGGTCTAGAGAGGGTGCAGTCTTTTTTCCAGAAGAACAGCTGTCGACTCCCTATTAGCCCCAGTCTGGTGACAAAAGAACTCAATATCAAGGTGAGTGCTTAAATTCATGACAACAAAATTGACCCTATCGAACCTACATTCTCAATCTGATTAATGCATTTTATCAGCATTTCTATAGAAGCTTCAAAAACCACATAGCCAAGGAACAGATCTCTTCAGTTCTCATGTCATGCCAGGTTTTGTTCCGTTTTGCTGGGGAAGCGTTCACATGTGATTCACTTCCTTATCATCCTTTTTGACTCCCCCTCTCTTCCTGTTTCAGATGTAAAGTTTAGCACATTTAGCAAAGTCGTGTCACTGAACTCCATCTCTTCTCCTCCAGTCAGATCTGCCCCCATTTCAAAGACCCTCTTTGTTGCCATGTTGAAGAAGAGAATCTAACTAAAACCCTGAGGCTGATGTTGTGATGCTTTTGTAACATGGTGCTGCTTTTGTAACATGGTGCTGCTTTTGTTGAAACTAGGCCTGCTCTTTCTTCAATTCCAACGCTGTACCTCTGAAGATTGCACTGGTTAACGCAGACCCGCTGGGAGACGAGATTAACGTCATGTTTAAGGTGTGTGTACAGTATAGTGAAGGGGCCTCCATAGTTAGAATGTATGCCTGCTGAGGTTTGTTATTGTTTTACATTACTTTAGTTTGACAGTAGTCACAGGGCAGTCGGTTTCTTTTTCAATTAATTGCAATGGTGGGATCTTCCATTGAACTCAAACTATAAAACATGCATGATTGATGGAAATTAGTCTTCACTTAAAAAATGTGCCGCAGACAAAGAACTAAATTTAAAATTTAAAGTCTCATCTCAGTCATGAACGTGCCCTCTAGTGGTCGAATCAGTAGTAAAACAAAAATCTTGTACCTAAATATTTAAGCACAGATTTCTAGATACTCTTGTTTGTGTGAGGTATGTCTGAATAGCTTATCTGTCTTAACTGAAACTCAGGTTGGAGAGGATCTGAGGCAGGACATGTTGGCGCTGCAGATGATTCGGATTATGGATCGGATCTGGCTGCAGGAGGGACTGGACTTGCGCATTGTCAACTTCAAATGCATCTCTACTGGAAAAGATAAAGGTGTGTTCTGCTCTACATTTAAAACCTATTTAACTATTTTTCAACTAGAATAAAATAGTTAAATATGTATATTTTTTTAAATACTATTATGATTTACATTACTGTTCAAAAGTTTGGGGTCTGTAAGATATTTTGTTTGATAGGGGTCTCTTATGGTCACCAGAGCTGCATTTATTTGATAAGAAATACAGTAAAACAGTATATATATTGTGAATTTTTTTTACAATTATAAAGTTTTTTTCTGTTTTAATATACTTTAAAATGTAATTTATTCCTGTGATAGAAAAGCTGAATTTTCAGCATCATTACTCCAGTCTTCAGTATCACATGATCCTTCAGAAATCATTCTAATTATCTCTTTCTTATTATAATCAATGTTGAAGCAGTTGTGTTGCTTAATAATTTTTGTGGATTCTTTGATAAATAGAGTTCAAAAGAGCAGCATTTATTTGAAATCTTTTCTAACCTTATAAGTGTTTTAACTGTCACTTTTAATGCATCCTTGTTGATTTCTTAATTTCTTAAAATAATAATAATAATAAAACCTATTGACCCCAAACTTTTGAGTGGTAGTGAATGAATATCTGATTCATTGTAGGTACAACAAAAATAGCCTACGGGTCAGAGAAAATGTTGCAAATTGAAATGAAAAATAAAATTGACTTTTTTGTGCAGGAAAAACTTGATATGGCTGTATTAAAAATGACTTTGTGACACTGTGTATGTACAATAATGTCTGCTTCTATTATAACATTTGTGTTTGGTTACCCAGGCATGGTGGAGTTGGTTCCATCTTCTGAAACGCTGAGGAAGATTCAGGTGGAGTACGGAGTGACGGGCTCCTTTAAGGACAAACCTCTCGCCGAGTGGCTTCGCAAGTATAACCCTGCTGAGGATGAGTATGAGAAGGTACATTTAAAACCAAACTGGATGATTATGCATAGCAGCTTTAGTCAAGACCAAGTTCTTCATGTGGTTCCTTGAGTTTGTGAACTTAATCGAAACCGTCTCTTGTCAGGCCTCAGAGAATTTCATCTACACCTGCGCAGGATGCTGCGTGGCCACTTACATCCTAGGCATTTGTGACCGCCACAACGATAACATCATGCTGCGCTCCACCGGCCACATGTTCCACATAGACTTTGGGAAGTTCCTGGGTCACGCACAAATGATTGGGAGTTTTAAAAGGTGAATGATGATGAGTTTTGTCATATGTGACCGTGGACCACAAAACCAGTCATAAGGGTCAATTTCTCGAAAAATTGAGATTTATACATCATCTGAAAGCTGAATAAATAAGCTTTCCATTGATGTATGGTATATTTGTTAGGATAGGACAATATTTGGCCGAGATACAACTATTTGAAAATCTGGAATCTGAGGGTGCAAAAAAATCAAAATATTGAGAAAATCGCCTTTTAAATTTGTCCAAATGAAGTTCTTAGCAATGCATATTACTAATCAAAAATTAGGTTTTGATATATTTATGGTAGGACATTTACAAAATATCTTCATGGAACATGATCTTTACTTAATATCCTAATGATTTTTGGCATAAAAGAAAAATCGATCATTTTGACTCGTACATAGTTTTTTTTTGGCTATTGCTAAAAATATACTCCAGCGACTTAAGACTGGTTTTGTGGTCCAGGGTCACATATAAGACTGCCCAGTTTGTGGTTTTGTTTGGTTTTATTAATCATTTTTTGTTCTCTTTTGCAGGGACCGAGCACCATTTGTCTTAACCTCTGATATGGCTTACGTCATTAATGGAGGAGAGAGACCCACTAGCCGCTTCCAGCTTTTTGTTGACCTTTGCTCTCAAGCCTACAACCTGATACGCAAACACTCCAACCTCTTCCTCAACCTACTGTCTCTGGTATTATACAGCTCTGCACTGCATACAAAAAACATCAGTCATTTGTGTGTCATCCGTACGGTCTTGTGTCAACATGAAAGTCTCTGTTGAAATGTTTTGCTAATTTAAGGTCATTGTACAACCCAAGGGACAGGAAGCTGTTTGCATAATTTTCTTCATTCAGGACTTTTGTTGCTTTACTGTTTACTTGTTTATTGATCGCTTTTGTATTTGTGTGTTTAACACAGATGACACAGTCCGGTTTACCTGAGCTGACTGGAGTCCAAGATCTTAAATATGTGTATGATGCTCTTCAACCTCAGACTACAGATGCAGAGGCTACAATTTTCTTCACAAGGTAAATGTTTTATTTTTTTGCTCATGGATTTATTTGTTTATTTAGCTCTCTACATAAAATGTTTACATACCTGTCTCTGTATTTTTTTCCTATAGGTTGATTGAATCTAGTCTTGGCAGTGTGGCCACAAAGTTTAATTTCTTCCTCCATAATCTGGCCCAGTTGCGTTTCTCTGGTCTTCCCTCCAATGACGAGCCAATCCTCTCCTTCGCTCCCCGGACATACACAATAAAGCAGGACGGCAGGATCCGAGATGCCTCCATATTTTCATTTCAGAAGAGATACAATCCAGACAAGCACTATGTGAGACTAATTTTTAAGAGGAGTTTATAAAGCAGTTTATATACTTTTTTTGTAGTAATAACAAAAATTATTACAGATACTTAAAGAATATATTTTGTAAATATATTTAGTATCTTCCTTTGAAGGAAGAATGATTTTTTTTTTCTCATTTCACCTGGTTTTTCACATATCTTTCAGACGTATGTTATACGGATCCTAAGGGAAGGTCAAAGTGAGCCTCAGTTTGTCTTCCGCACCTTTGATGAGTTCCAGGAACTGCACAACAAGTTGACCATCCTTTTCCCTCTGTGGAAGTTGCCGGGGTATATGAATTCACCTCTTGTACCATGGTTTGTCAAATTCTACACTTCTATGTTCCTAAGAGTCTTTTTCTGTTTATAGATTTCCCAGTAAAATGGTGCTGGGACGTACACATATCAAGGATGTGGCATCCAAAAGGAAGGTGGAATTGAGCAGCTATGTGCACAATCTGATGAGGGGTTCAACAGAAGTCACCCAGGTGGGTGAATGGAAATTTTACATAAACAGTTGTTGCTTTAAAATGTTGTTGTAAAATATCATTTTAGGCTTTTTTTTTTTGTTAATCTCCAGCAGTGATGAGGAGTCAACCAATTAAATCACTCAAATGAATATGCACTGATTTTAGTAACATTGTCTGAATTTTTCAAATGTTTTTGGAGTCTCTTACGTATAACAAGGCTGCATTTATTTAATCATAAACAACTGATCAATTTTTATCAATATTATGCATCCTTGCTTAAAGGGTTAGTTCAGCCAAAAATGAAAATTCTGTCATTAATTACTCACCCTCATGTCGTTCCACACCCCTAAGACCTTCGTTCATCTTCAGAACACAAATTAAGATATTTTTGATCAAATCCGATGGCTCAGAGAGGCCTCCATTGACAGCAACGCCACCCAAACTCTCAAGATCCATAAAGGTACTAAAGACTTCGTTAAAACAGTCGACGAGACTACAGTGGTTCTACAATAATTTTGTGAAGTGACGAGAATACTTTTTGTGCGCAAAAACAAAACAAAAATAATAACTTTATTCAGCAATCTCTTCTCTTCCCTGTCTTTATCCTTACGCGGTTAACGCAGTAAGCACAGTGAAGGCTTCCGTGTTCTACGTCCGAACGCCGGCTCATTATTGGCCAAAGCTGCACATGTGAGCAGCGCGACGCATGCATGTGATGCTGATGCAGGAGCCGTCCAATAATGAGCAGGCGTTCTGACGTAGAACCTGGAAGCGCTGGACGTAAACAACGTATGAGAATGACACAGAAGAGAAGAGGTTGTTGTAGTCACACTGTAGTCACGTCGACTGTTTTAACGAAGTCTTTAGTACCTTTATGGATCTTGAGAGTTTGGGTGGCGTTGCTGTCAATGGAGGCCTCTCTGAAGCATCGGATTTGATCAAAAACATCTTAATTTGTGTTCTGAAGATGAACGAAGATCGTAGGGGTGTGGAACGACATGAGGGTGAGTAATTAATGACAGAATTTTCATTTTTGGCTGAACTAACCCTTTAATATAAGTAATAATTTTGTTCTGAAAAGTCTTACTGATGTCAAACTTTAGAACAGTGGTGTAAATAAATGTGACTTGAGTTTAATTTTTTGTTTTTCTATTTCTTAGTGTGATCTTATCTACACCTTCTTCCACCCTATTGCGAGAGATGACAAGACCGAGGGGGTTGAAGGACTCTCAAAAACTCTAGGTATGTGTGTCATATTTAAAATGTTTACATTTTTAATTTTAAAATTATTCAAATAATTAATTGTACATGCTAAGGTTCTTTTTTAAGAAAATCTCATGTATACTGTCATCTGCTTAGAGTTTTGTGTATTTCAGAACTTGTGTTTTTTCAAGATAACGCACCACGTTATCCTGATTGTATTCATATATTTGATGTCCATTTGGCAGATATTCCTCCAGTGAGTCCCACCTCTGGCCGCGTGGAGGGTGAGGTGAAGCTGTCAGTGTCCTACAGAAACAGCACGCTCTTCATCATGGTCATGCACATTAAAGACCTGGTAAGAAATAAGAATAGCACCTGTCTTCAAAGCCCAGTTTCTGTTCATTCCAAAATCTCATCCGTTTTGTTCTCCCAAACACAGATGTCAAATGACGGAGCAGACCCAAACCCTTATGTGAAAACATACCTTCTCCCAGACCCCCACAAAACCTCCAAACGCAAAACAAAGATCGCGAGGAAAACTAGGAACCCGACATTTAATGAAATGGTAACCAAAACCTACCTATTAAACCATGCATGATTAGTTCTGCTTTATTCTAAAGCTAATAAACAGCTTCCTTCTTTCTTGGTTCGTAGCTGGTGTACAGCGGCTACAGTAAGGAAACCCTGAAGCAAAGGGAGCTTCAACTGAGCGTGCTCAGTGCAGAGTCTCTGCGAGAGAACTGCTGTTTGGGTGGCATCACCCTCAGCCTTAAAGACTTTGACCTGAGCAGAGAGACTGTCAAGTGGTACAAGCTCACCACAGTGCCCTACTTTTAGATCCAACGATTCCTGCCCACCAGTCTTCCACGAAAGGTGATGTGACTGCAGCAAGTGCCCTTCAAATTCCCCCAGCATCCCTCTCTCTCTCTCTCTCTCTCTCTCTCTCTCTCTCTATGACACTAATCAAGGTTGAGTCCTTGTTGAAAGAATCAATCCACCTAACTTTATGTGTGAAATCAACATTCGTGTTCTGTACATTTGGAACTTGGACCAAACGGCTCACTTATAGAAGAGTTTATATTATATAAGAATATATATAGAGAGATTGACACTTGTATTTTTAAAACTGCTCATTTTTACACTTTCCTTTTCTACATATGCAAATAAGAAACATTAAAAGGTCTGTAAGGTTTTGAGCTATCAAAACAAGCACAGCAGAGTTCACTGTGCTTTTGATAACGTGCCAACTGAACTGAACAAACTCGCGACCACTTCCCTTTAGGGAACAATAACAGGGTGCCTTCACACGCTCTCCTTTCATTTTCGCTCTTCTCAGTACATTCGTGGTTTAAAAAGGCCCTGTTTTGTAAGATAATGTAGTATGTACTTCCCATGGAGTGATCAGAGTTGGTCAAGCTGTTTTTTAATGGCACCAATGAATTTGTATAATGAACCCTCTTTAAAAAGGGAACGGCACCGGTGGCTAAAAGCTACTGCCAGAACTCAGCTGAATCGTAATCTGAGTTTACCAGGCATTTTTAAAAAAAGATGTACAAAGATTGTCATTACTCACTCTGAAAATAGTGACTTGATTCGCTGTTTTATGACTGTTGAAAATACATTTTGAATGGATATTAACATGGCCAGTTATTTATTGGTTATCTTAACCTGACCGAATCAATGTTTGCTGTAATTCTGTCTCTCTATTAAGGAAAATTAAATGTTTTTGAACACCTCTCTGTATACTTTGTTCTGAGGTTTCTTTAATGGATAGAAATACTTGAACCAGTAGGGGGCAGGCAAGAAACACAACTATTGAATATTATAATTTGCAAGTATTTTCATAAAGAAGTTATCTCTTATTTTCATTAACTTGTATAGTTGTATCCAGTTTTCCTCTTGAACTTTCATATTTTCATATTTGGTTGAAACCATTTGCATTCTGTTATACAGAGTTATTTTTATTTTATTGTTATATTATTATAAGTAGGTTTAATAGTCTTATCATTGATGAAGACAAGTTAATTTTATGCTGTGATTTCCAGTGTTATTTTAGTATTATCGATATACTATTATAGTAATTATTCATATTTTTGAATTAGCTTTTTTAATTTTCATTTGAATGTTTTTAAGTAATTTTATGTGCTTTTGTCATTTTTATTTTTATGAATTATATTTAACATTTTTTAAAAATTAAGTTTTAGTAATTTACGCACTTCAGCTTAAAATTATTTTTAGTTTGTTGCCAAAGAAACATTTCTAATTTTTGTTCACTTGTAGGTTTTTCTTCTGATACTTTAATTTAATTGTATTTTATTTCAGCTTAATTTAAATTAATGATTCAAATGATTTTAATAGTTTTAGATAACAATAACAACACTGGTGATTTGTGGCTAAAGCTGCCATTTGAAGATGTGCAAGAACACATCTTAAAGGGATAGTTCACCCAAAAAAGAAAATTCTTTCATCATTTACCCATGTTGAGTAACTATGGAGATTGTGTTGTTCCAAACCTGTATGATTTAGAAGTAAATGGTAACCAAAACGGTTTAGTTCCCATTCCCAACATTCTTCAAAATACAAATCTTCTTTTGTGTTCCACAGAAGAAAAGTCATAAGTTTAAAATGATATGAGGGTGAGTAAATGTTGATGAATTTTTCATTTTGTGGTGGACTATACCTTTAAAGCTTTGACCCTCACACACTAATGATTTCTGCTGAGGTGTTTGTGTGAACCTTAGGGACTCTTGTGGTGTGGCCCAGGTGCGCTTTGTCATTGGCAGTAAAATTATACAGGTCTAAAAGGCCTGACCTCAGATCTGCCAGCGTTATACCACCTCATTAAACAGGATGTTGTGAGAAAGCATCTGGAGAGAAAGAAAAACAGTCAGTCCAGTGCACACATTTGCTTTGTCTCCAGAGCGAGGGCTTACTGATGAAGAAGTATGCATGATTTGACACTAGGTTTTGCTCCTTGAGTCACATAGGGCTGCTGTAGATGTACATTTTGGATTTTTGGGGATAGAAAAACAGTGCAAAGGGATAGAGATGATACACTAATGATTTCTGCTGAGGTGTTTGTGTGAACCTTAGGGACTCTTGTGGTGTGGCCCAGGTGCGCTTTGTCATTGGCAGTAAAATTATACAGGTCTAAAAGGCCTGACCTCAGATCTGCCAGCGTTATACCACCTCATTAAACAGGATGTTGTGAGAAAGCATCTGGAGAGAAAGAAAAACAGTCAGTCCAGTGCACACATTTGCTTTGTCTCCAGAGCGAGGGCTTACTGATGAAGAAGTATGCATGATTTGACACTAGGTTTTGCTCCTTGACAGTCACATAGGGCTGCTGTAGATGTACATTTTGGATTTTTGGGGATAGAAAAACAGTGCAAAGGGATAGAGATAATGAATTCCATCTGCTTCCAGTCAAATAATACAATGGTAGATTAAAATCATTCATATGATTTGTATTTGACTGTATTTTATTAATTTTACTTGACTTTGCGACCTGTAATGTAATTGTCACAAAATACTGTACATATATTCGCTTTGTCACAAATATTTGTACCACAGTAATGCACAGGAAAATGAATGAAAGCACTAACTTAAGTTTCAATTTTAAATATTATGCCTAATAGTAAATTAGGTACATTTAGGTAATCTATGGAACAGTTTTATTTAGTGTAATGGTTTGCACTTCTTCTTGTTACAGATTAAATGAATATATGACCATCTGACATATTATACTGGAAGTTATATCTCTTGTAATTTTCTAGTGTTTTTTTTTTTCAGTAACGTTAGTAGAGCATTGCTCAAAAACAATAGTGTCAAGTCAAGTCACCTTTATTTATATAGCGCTTTTAACAATACAGATTGTGTCAAAGCAACTGAACAGCATTAATTAGGAAAATAGTGTGTCAATAATGCAAAATGACAATAGTAAACACAAATTTTTCAGTTAAAGACAGTTCATCATTGAATTCAGTGATGTCAACATCCAACTCAGTTTAAATAGTATCTTTGCAATCAAGTCAACGGTATCGCTGGAAATGAAGTGTCCCCAACTAAGCAAGCCAGAGGCGACAGCGGCAAGGAACCAAAACTCCATCGGTGACAGAATGGAGAAAAAACCAAGATTATGAGATGCATTATTTGAATGCTTGGCCAAAGAGATGTGTCTTTAATCTAGATTTAAACAGAGAGAGAGTGTCTGAACCCCGAACGTTATCAGGAAGGCTATTCCAGAGTTTGGGAGCCAAATGCGAAAAAGCTCTACCTCCTTTAGTGGACTTTGCTATCCTAGGTACTACCAAAAGTCCAGAGTTTTGCGACCTTAGGGAGCGTGATGGACTGTAGCGTGGTAGAAGACTAGTTAGGTACGCAGGAGCTAACCCATTAAGGGCCTTATAGGCAAGTAATAATATTTTGTAACGGATACGGAATTTAATAGGTAGCCAGTGCAGAGACTGTAAAATTGGGGTAATATGATCATATTTTCTTGACCTGGTAAGGACTCTAGCCGCTGCATTTTGGACTACCTGTAGCTTGTTTATTGAAGATGCAGGACAACCACCTAGCAGTGCATTACAATAGTGTAATGTACAGTATGATGCAACAAGCAGTAACAAGGATTCAAATTTGCCTCAGCAACAATTAGCAAGTTTAATGAGACTTTAGTTGCAATCTGAAATCCGATGTAAGTTCTTTTTAATGCATAATTCATTTTTTACATTTATACAATACAAAAATATAAAGTTCCGTCTTGGTTGAGAGCAGAATTCACAGCTTGGATTCAGTCTCGACGTGTCGAGTGCAAAAAAAACGAAATTTTCCTTCGTTCAATCATGACTTTATCATTAAAATGAATAATTAAGTGTCTAAAATATAAAATTGCTTGCCGTAATTGCGTGATGTAATAGTAGCAATATGTAAACCTGTTGCTTCATGATATTTCGCAAGGGACAACAAACCGTGCATCACCGGGCTACGCATCGTGTGGGCGTGGTTTGCGGCGAAAGAAGGCGGTGCCAATATGAGTGACACAGAAGCGATCAAATCAAAGGTCGCACGGTTGCAGGGCTGGAGATATTTGTTTATAGTGGAGTGCTATCATAAGTTGGAGTCGTTTGTCACAGGCACACGTTCATTCGGAGGTGCTGTGAACGGGACTTGGTGATCATGTGGACCTTCGCTCGGAGTTAACGCTCACATATCTGGGAAGATGTGGTCAGCAAACTTCAAACATCAGCCGATAAATTACTACAGAGAAAACAAACCAAGGGACGAATATCAGAATACGTGACAGCGTGTTGTTTGAGGATGGAAGGGAGCGGAGCGGAGCGGACCGCGCTGCGGCGGTTCGGGGACAGCGGCATGATGCTTCTGCCCTGGACTAAACAGATCCTGACGGTGCTGTGGGAACACTTGCGACTGCTGGTCCAGGTCATCTGCTGCACTTTAATGACGGGTAAGTCTGCTTTTACTGATTCATAGATTTGCATTGAAATGTTTTGCTATCCTTATGCTTTGCCATTGCGGGAGTACATAATTATATTTACAGTATAGATGCACTTATCTATAATAATGATGTAGATCGCTGTATAAATATATTATTCTTATAGAATAAAAGTGCAAACTGCGTAAAAATTGTAAAATGAAAAAGTGCATCAAAGTGCTGTTGATCAGTTCAAGTTGCATTTGTACACTTGATACAAAATTTTCATATTTATTCATTTACATTCATTCAGCTTTTATCCAAAACGACTTAAATAATTATTTAAACAAATATTTTCTTTAGAGGAGAGTGACAAAAATGTATAAACAAAACATTAATGCAATACTGAATTTTAGTAAAACCAAGTAACTCACATTTTCTAGAGCAAACGTTAAGTTACAGGCTTTTTGTTTATTATAATAAAATTGATTATTTTGTATTTATTTCATTTTACCTGGATAATATATGCATATTATATTTATACTATTATTTTTATTATTAATATTTAGTTTTATTATTTAATTATGTATTTATTAATTAAACATCTTTATTATTATTATTATTATTATTATTATACACACATACATATTATTATTATTATTAGTAGTAGTAGTAGTATTATTTACTTAATGACATTTATTTTGAATGAGAAGGGAAAAAAACTGCATAAAATATGGATAATATGGATTGCTTTTTTTCTATCAGTATTTTAACATTTTATTATTGATTAAAAACGTATCATTCATTCATTCATTCATTCATTCATTTATCCATCCATCCAGCAACTCTTTGTTTGGTCCCCAGTTTTCCAGATGTTCAGGTTTGAAGTCCATCTGAGAATTACAGACGAGACAGGGCAACACATTCAGCACATGACAAATGGGTCAGGAGACCATTCTGACAGTTTCCTGCTCTCATCCTTGTTTGAAAACAACAAAAACATAGTGGTCGGGGGTTCCAATCCACTTTCGAAATTCGGCAGGGACCCATTTGATGTGAGTTCCCATTCCAGAGCTGTCCTATCCAGTCTGGTCGGCGATGAACTCTGTTGCTCCTTAGTGGACGACCTTGTGTCCCACGCAACAGAGTGTCTCAATGACACTGAAGATCTCTATATTGGAGATCACTCCATGTGGAAACATGGATACGACTGGACCATATTAGGAGGATCCGAGAGGAAATGCGCAGAGAACACCTGCACGTATACTGCACATGTGTCCGGGTTTTCTGCAAAGGAGTTTGTAAAGCATCAGAAGCCCATCGGTGGTCCAGATTCATGTAGTTCATCTACAGAGGATGTTCAAGCTCCATGTCAAGTGCAGTCAGTCGGTCAGTTCTCAGACAGTGAGTTCAGCTGGGGAAGCACAGACAGTTCTTGTTTTGAAGGAGAACGGGAGGAGAATGACAAACTCTGGGACCTTCTAACCAGCTCAACGGATCCATATCACCCTCTACACTTCAAGGCATGTTTGTCCAGTGCGGTTCCTGAAAAAAGCAAAACGCAGGTGGTTTCGAAGGCTGAAAGTCCCACTGTATCACATTCCACTGTGTCTACAGGCTCCGATTCTTCCAAACCAGGTTCTGAAGATGAAGAAGAAGAGGCCTTGTGGAGGTCCCTCTCTCAGAATGATGACCCATATCATCCACTGAATTTCAGAGCCCCTCTTCAAAGCTCACCAGCTACACCAATACCTTCAAAACATGATTCGCCCAGTGACAACACACAAAATAAAACCGATAGACTCTTAAAATCTTCAAGGCGCTCAAAGCCGCCGTTACCACCAAGTAAAGTTGCTCGCCATTGCTGCCACAAATTACCCGTTGAGACATTATCAGTGATGCCATGGAGAAGACATGTTGGGCTGACTGCTGTTCAGGGCAACCAGAGGAAATGTCCCACTTTTAAGAAGGTAATTATCAGTAGGTGCGGTCACTGTTGTTCAGCGAATTTTTGCTATTGGGAGTTTCGATTTCTCCATATAGAATTTGCAACAGGTTCAAGTTGGTCACGCAGACTCGCCACACTGACCGTCAGAAAGCTGCTTGGTTTGAAAGTGATTTTTGCGTGAGTTGTGCTTTATACATCGCAACACTATTGACAATAGACCATAGACCTTTTTGCCTGCAAATTTTTGCCAAAGATTCGCTAATCTGACCGCACCTTTATAGCGCTTTAGACAACATGTTAGCTGACAGTCATTGCTTGATAACAGCATATTGCTTATATTTTCCAGGTGAAATTTTCTCGCATTGTACAAGTCCACAAGATGCAAGCTTGGTCCTTTGCTTTTCAAGCATCTCGTAAGGGACCATGGGAGGAGTTTGCACGGGACAGAGACCGTTTCCGAAAGAGAATCAATGAAACTGAGAAGGCCATTGGTTACTGTTTTAGTTTGTCACACAGGGAAAAGCTGTGGGCCTTTAAGGACAGCGTACAGAAGAAGTAACCAGCCCTTGATTTGCAAAAAGTGGTTTCCGATTGTAATTATTGATCTTATAGTTCCCTGGCCAGCCTCTAGACTGATATATTGACTTAAATTGACATTTATACCTCACTGCTGTGTCCCAACACACATTGTACCTTGACTGCTACTGAATGTTACTACTGCTGTTGCTACTGATTTTTTTGCTATGCCTGACAGATTCTTCAGTGTGACTGATCTCAGACACATTTATTTTTAACACAAATTGTTGATATGTTGGAGTACTAGACTAGTGTTTTTTTATTTAAAGAGATAGTTCACCCAAAAATGAATATTCTGCCAACATTTACCCTCATGCCATTCCACACCTGCATAACATTCTTATTTCTTTATGTGAAACACAAAAGAAGACTTTTTGAAAAATGACATGGCCTTTTTTTTCCTGTGCAATGAAAGTCAGAGGGTTGTTTTGTTCAGTGAAAATAGTTTTAAATAGTTCAGTAATAATTCTTCAAAACAAAAAGTACTTAAGTAATAATTATTCAAATTATCTCCTCTTGTGATTCACAAAAGAAAGAAAGTCACAGGTTTGGAATGATATGAAGAAGGGTAAAAGATGACAATTTTCATTTTTGGGTAAATTATACCTTGTTTATTCCAATGGTTTTAAATGGCGTGAAAATAGGCTGCTATTATTATTATTATTATTATTATTATAAGTTAAAGAAAATGCAAAAATGTAACAAGGTCAAGTTACAATACACCTCAATGTTTACATTTTTCTATATATAGAGATATATTTGTTCAAATACACTTCTATTAATAAGTTTTACGGTCAGTAAGTTTTTTTTATGCTATTAATACATTTTGAATACTGTTAATTAATACTTTTATTCTGAAAGGACACATGAAATAAAAAGTGACAGTAAAAACATAAGTACAAAATCTTTATTTCTAATAATTTTCACGTTTTATGTTGCTGCCTTATATTAAACTGCTTACTTTTTTTCACATCAGTCTACACTCCATACACCATACTGACAAAGAAAAAAACTCATTTGTGGCAACTTTGCAAATTTATTAAAAAGGAAAAACTAAAATAAGTACATAAACTGCATAAATATAAGTGCATTCATATTCATATAGTGTATAAACATAAGGGCATAAATATTCATACCCTTAACTCAGTACTTGAAGCACCTTTATAGCTTCAAGCCTTTTGGGGTATGATGCGACAAGCTTTGCACGTCTGCATTTGGCGATTATCTGCCATTCTTCTCCTCACCTCTTCACCTCTCAAACTCAGGTTGGATGGGGGCCGATGGACATTTTCCAGGTTTCTCCAGAAATGTTTGATTGGGTTCAAGCCCAGGAACAAAAAGTACTTAAGTAATAATTATTCAAATTATCTCCTCTTGTGATTCACAAAAGAAAGAAAGTCACAGGTTTGGAATGATATGAAGAAGGGTAAAAGATGACAATTTTCATTTTTGGGTAAATTATACCTTGTTTATTCCAATGGTTTTAAATGGCGTGAAAATAGGCTGCTATTATTATTATTATTATTATTATTATAAGTTAAAGAAAATGCAAAAATGTAACAAGGTCAAGTTACAATACACCTCAATGTTTACATTTTTCTATATATAGAGATATATTTGTTCAAATACACTTCTATTAATAAGTTTTACGGTCAGTAAGTTTTTTTTATGCTATTAATACATTTTGAATACTGTTAATTAATACTTTTATTCTGAAAGGACACATGAAATAAAAAGTGACAGTAAAAACATCTTTATTTCTAATAAATGTTTTGTTCAAACATATCACAGTTTCTTCAAAATTATTAAGCAGCACAACAATTTTCAACTCTGATAATAAGAAATGTTTCTTAAACAGCAAATCAGCATATTAAAATGATTTCTAAAGGATCATGTGATACAGGATCACAGGATTTTTCTGAATAGAATGAAATATTATTTTAAATGGTAATAATATTTCACAATATTACTGTTGAACTGAATTTTGATCAAATAAATGCAGCTTTGGTGAGCATAAAAAACTTCTTTCAAAAACATTTAAAAATCTTACTGAACCCAAACTTTTGAGCAGTAGTGCATATGTTGAAAATTAGGTCCTACAAAACCGATGCTGTTATAAGATGTTTGCTACATTTGACTTCACTGATCATTGCAGTTTGTACTTGAGAATAAATTAAATGACAGCAAGTCTTTTGCTTTCCAGAAACATTTTTTTTTATATACACTATTACTCTGCAAATGTTCCGTTATCACATCCTGCGTTTGTTGAATGTGTCCTGGCTCATTTGTTTTGGTTCATCTTACTAGTTCATTGTGTCTCAGACTCTGAATGTAGAGGTGCAGAGCTCCTGCGAGACCGTCATGTGCAGCCCCTGTAAGAGAGGGTTAAAAACAAAGCGTGATGAAACTCTCTCCCTTGAGGAGAAATCAATTAGCATCTCCCCTCTACACATCAGCTGCAACACAAGCTTGCATGCTGCAAAGACAAGCAATCGTTTACGCAATCTTTCATGCTGTGACAGCAGACTGCAGGTCTAATTTAATGATGCTTTGTCCATGAGTTAATTAGATGGCATTTCAGACACATTTATTGATAATGTAAAGGTGGACACATGCTATTATGAAAGCGTTTAACACTTATTAGCAGTAACAAGACTGACTGGTTGTAATTTACTTTTTGCTTGTTGAAGCAAATGCCTGTTTGAAAGCAACAGATTTGAGAGCAGTTTAAAGGAGGGTTGGTAGCTGGATGCATGCATGCGGCGCTGCTATGGTGTCTTCCTCTCCTAAGGTGCCTTCACCCAGGTGACCTTGGTCTCTAGGCAACCAAGCACAGCACTATTTGGCAATGAGAGGATTGCATTTGATTGCAGCAGGGACTGGTGTGTTGTGGGAGGGCAGCCAGCATGGCCCCAGCCTCTATTACTCATCCTGGGGAGTCTAATGCTTGAGAAGTGGGATCTCTGGAGTCACAATTACAAAGCGCTGACTGCCTGATGCAATAGAGCAGTCAGCAGCCACAGTGTGTGAGACAAAAAAGAAAAAGGTATCAGACACATCTCATGCTGCAGAGAGAAATTCGAGCTTGGTTGGTTATTACATAGTCACTTTTAAATAGTACTGAATGTCATAAATGTGCACAGTCAGTGTACATTTAGTGGTTAAAAACATGAATCATTACAAATGGTGATGGTTCCTTGTCTGATATGTAAAAAATATTTGAATATTCAAATTAGATGCAGCAGCTTCACAGAGTTATTTTGTGAATGTGAGTGAGAGGCCTACCGAAATGTTTTTTGGAGATAATTTTTTGGTAATTGTTTTGTGTTTGTGTTTGTATACAATACTGTGCAAAAGTTTGCGGTCTGTAAAATGTTGTAATGCTTTTTAATTATTTTAATGTTTAATGTGCTTAAAATTTTTGAGGAAACTGTGATACTATTTTTTCATGATTCTTTGATAAATAGAAAGAAAAAAGAGCAGCATTTATTTAAAATAGAAATCTTTTGTAAAAGTTTTCCAGGTTTCTCCAGAAATGTTTGATTGGGTTCAAGCCCAGGCTCTGGCTGGTCCACTCAGAGCATTCACAGAGTTGTCCATAAGCCACACTTGCTGTGTGCATAGGGTCATTGTCCTGTTGGAAGGTGAACCTTCTGCCCAGTCTGAGGTTCTGAATGCTCTGGAGTCTGGACTACGTTTTCATTAAGGCTATCTCAGTATTTTGCTGTGTTGAGCCTTACTTCTACTCTTACGAGTCCCCCAGTCCCTGCCACTGAAAAACACCACCACAGCATGAGGCTGCTACCAGCACACTTTACTGTTGGGATGCTACTCTGCAGGTGATGAGCAGTGCCTGGTTTCCTCCATACATGATGCTTGGAATTGAGGTTCATCAGACCAGAGAATCTTGTTTCTCACAGTCTGAGAGTCCTTTAGGTGTTTTTTTGCAAATTCCAAGTGGGTTTTCATGTGACTTTTCTGAGGAGAGGATTGAGTCTGGCCATGCCGCCATAAAGCCCATATCTGTGGAGTGTTGCAGTGAAGTATCTCATATCTCCATATATGATCATAGAGCTCAACTAGAGTGGCCATCAGCTTCTTGGTCACCCTAACCAAGGCCCTTCTCCATCAATTGGCAATTGCTCAGTTTGGCCAGGAGGCCAGCTCTAGGAAGAGTCCTAGTTGTTCCAGACTTCTTCCATTATGGATAATGGAGGCTACATGCTTCTTTGAACTTTCAATGCAGCAGGATTTTTCTGAACTCATCCCCAGATCTGTGGCTTGACACAATCTTGTCTCTGAGCTCTACAGGCAGTTCTTTTGACCTCAGGGCTTGGTTTTTGCTCTGATATGCATTTTCAGCTGTTAGACCTTTTATTGAGAGGTGTGTGCCTTTCCAAATCATACCCATTCAATTGAATTTGCCACAGGTTAACTCCACTCAAAATGTAGTAACATCTACAAGCGATATGAATGCTCCTGAGCTAAATTTCAAGTGTCCCTGAAAAAGGTTTGAATAGTGTTTGAATCTTTATTTAGCTGCCTCTCTATAAAATCAGTCTGCCATCAAAATCAAACCAGATTGCTAAAAGCTGTTATTATACCAGAGAATGAATGATATATTTTAGTGTAGCCTGCATACATTTCTTGAAATTCTTTTTTGGAACAGCAGCTCTCTGTATGTTCACACAGGATGTTACATGTGGCACAAATGAAGTAACCAGAGCATAAACTTTGATTTCAAAGAGTGGCACAGTTCATCTCTCTTCAGTGGTTCACTGTATGTGCTGCATGACAACCATCACAAGGTGGCACCCTTGAGCATGTGTTGTATCCATCTTCATTATATTTATATTTACATTACATTTACATTTAGTCATTTAGCAGACGCTTTTATCCAAAGCGACTTACAAATGAGGACAATAAAAGCAGTCAAAACTAACAAAAGAGCAACAATATATTAGTGCAAATGACAAGTCTTGGTTAGCCTAACGCAATACACGTAGCAAGGTGTATATACAGGTGCATCTCAATAAATTAGAATGTCGTGGAAAAGTTCATTTATTTCAGTAATTCAACTGAAATTGTGAAACTCATGTATTAAATAAATTCAATGCACACAGACTGAAGTAGTTTAAGTCTTTGGTTCTTTTAATTGTGATGATTTTGGCTCACATTTAACAAAAACCCACCAATTCACTATCTCAACAAATTAGAATATGGTGACATGCCAATCAGCTAATCAACTCAATCTGAATGACAGAACCTAGTGATGCCATGTAGACAGAGAAGAGAAGTGGTCCAAGAACTGAGCCCTGAGGCACCCCAGTAGCTAGATGTTGCGACTTGGACACCTCACCCCTCCAAGATACCTTGAAGTACCTATCTAAGAGGTAAGACTCAAACCACTGGTGTGCGGGTTCCTGAGATGCCATTTTCCAATAGGGTTGACAGGAGAATCTGGTGGTTCACCGTATCAAAAGCAGCAGACAGATCCAGCAAAATAAGTATAGAAGATTTGGAAGCCAATAATAATTATATTATATAATAATAATAATAATAATAATAATAATAATTATATCCAGTAAAGCTTCCGGGCTGTAACACATTTATATATATATATTTTTTTTCATAATCTGAATTAAAATATGAAACTACCAAAATACAACCAGACTACAATGATCTTTTAATTTTAATTACAAATATATGTAAAATAAATATATTCATTTGTAGATAGATAGCCTAGCTAGATTGTAAGTAAAATATAAATCTCAAGTTGTTTTTTTTTATTGTGTGCTCTATTACATTCACTATGCATCATAGGGACTTCAGTAAACTTACCAAAAAATGTAATTGAATTTATTAAATTATTTGAATGAAATTGTATTTAAATAATCCGACTGTGAACATGCTAATTATATATGCAACATACTTCATCCTCTGAAGAAATATAAGGAACTTTATGAACCATTGGAATAGGAACAATATGAGCAATTGGAAACATGGCACAATTGTTTTTTATTATTTAAGTAACACTTGGGCGTAACCTCTTGGGCGGCAAGGAACAGCTGTCACAGGAACTTCTGGAACAACGATGACCAGTGACTGGGCATTTTGGGACAAGACGTGGAGGGCAGCTGAGTGAAGAAAAACTGGGGAAACTCTGTGTCTTAAACCAGTGGTTCCCAACCCTGGTCCTGGAGGCACCCCAACACTGCACGTTTTGCATGTCTCCTTAATCAAACACACCTGATTCAGGTCATCAGCTCATTAGTAGAGACCCTAAGACCTGAAATTTGTGTGTCAGAGAAAGTAGACATGCAAAATGAGCAGTGTTGGGGTGCCTTCAGGACGAGGGTTGGGAACCACTGTCTTAAACCATGAATGGAGAAGGATTTCATCCAATCCAATCCAATCTACCAGCTTGGATTCTGCTGCAGGAGACACTTAATCAGATGGCAGCATTCTGTGCAGAACAATGGTAGAGAAGAGATGGGAGTCAAGTTATAACCTTGAACTTTATACCTGCTGTCTTTATAATAAGCTGTAAGATTTGAAAATGAAAACCTCTTGGATCAGATATTACTTTTCCAGCCTTTTTTGTTCTCTTTTGAATGAATTTTACCATTTGCCACAACCGATCGCCACCAGCAGGTCATTGGTTTCTGGAAAGCACTCCCAGTGACCATATACTAGCAGGTTTCCCGTGGTACCTGCCCTCCATGTCCACTCAGGTGGGAAGTATGCTGGTGTGCCTGAAAGAATAACGAAAATATTTAACTAGTCACTACATTTAAATTCCTAAACTATAAGTTTGATGCATAATACATAACCCAGAATATGTCATATCCACATTCTCTCAGCAGATCCCCACACCTGAAGTCAATCAGTTTGTCCTCGTGCTGCTCAAAAAGTCCACCTTCACACAGTAAGAAACGTTCCAAGACCAGGATGTAGTGGTCAACCAGTGGTCAGGTTGGTCCTGCTGCCAGTCCAGCAGCCAAATGAACCCTGGAATGTTGGGGCCCATTTTAAGCAGAAATTAAAAGGCTGACCTCTAATGGAAGGGGTAAGGGATGAGCAGGCAAGAAAAAAAAATTATGATTGTTAAATGGAGGAGCTTTCTGAAATAAGGACAAATGTTTTATGTTTTAAATTTAAAGCTGTGAAAAAAAAAAACATTAGCGGGCATAGATGACTTACAATGATTATGTATTCCTTGTTCTTTAGCTTTCTGGCCATTTTCACTGGACAGATTGAGATAAAACAATTTGCTATAGTGAGTTAAATCAATTAAGTATTATTATCGTTACTATTTTAGTTGTTTATATTAACAATTTTTAGTCAAATGCAATAAAAAGTTTACATAATATATAAGTGGATTTGATATAGACAGAGGGAGATAAAATAATTTGCTATAGTGAAATAAAAAAATATTACTATTATTATTAAACAATTAACATTTATTTCTGAAATAAAACTATTTGCTAGCTAAATATTGTATGTAAAATAATGAAAATAATGATACCTCAAGACCATCCAAGTGTTTCCCTTCATAGACTGCGCCGTATCTTGAGGATCTCCGAGCATGGCTCAAAATGTCTATTAAAAGATAAATAATTTTAGTTAACATGAAATTTCAAACACTGACAGCGGTCTGTGCAAATGTCTGGGGTTATGGCAGTAAACCCACCCTCAACTGTCATGCCACTTTGTTAACTGAAGCTGGACTGACTGGTCCAGAAGGGGGTTGGAGCTGATTTGCAGGGGAAAGGACTTCAAGACCCCAGAAAGCTTGGTCCTCCACTTTCTGACCCAGACTCAGCTTCTCAAAACATTCCTTCCTTGTATCAGTAACTAATAACTTTTGCTTTATACTGACACGCCTCTAGGTGTCACAATACGACCACATCAAAATATTGAGCGAACCTTTTATGTATTGGCATCCCTAATAAATAATCTTGGCAAATGATCCACGCCTACTGTGAAGATCACAAAGAAAATGTGTTAATATACATTATGTTTAAACATATGTTTAATATGACTGAATCAACCTGCACTACTAATTTTAAGTGGTTAAAGTAGAAATAACGTATGCTAACAACTGCACAATATATTTTATTGTAAATTTGTAAAGTAACTATTAGTAATAATAGAACAGGCAGGTTGCCAAGTCTGTGGAACTGTTGCAGATGGTAAGTGGAAACATGTAATCTGGCTACTATTTTCTATGGAAACACTGAGGGAATTTACAACTGAAGTAGTATGTCCACAGAAATAACACAACCACAGTAATTCCAAGCAGGATAGATATAAATAAACAATCACAATAAATAAATAAAATAAAAATAAATAGATAATCAGTATATATTGCAATTTAAATAATGTAAAGAGTTTTAAGACACTCTTATTTCAGTGCTCCACGGATTAAAATAAATTATCAAGTCATTTTTAAATGCCACAAAACTTACAGAAACTTTAACAAATCTACATTTGTGTAAATAAAGCTTACCTAACCTATGGATAAGAAGCGGAACTGTATGCGTTTATATTACACAGACCTGGCAACCCACAGGCTATTCTGCAACAAAGAATCACACAAATAGCAGAATCGAATAAATTAATAATCTTTGTAAGCCATGCATATGGAACATTCAATATATTGGAACACCAAGCACTACAAAACAAATACAGACAAGTGTTGACTAAATCTGTTTTGACTAAAAATTACAATGATTATTATTATTATATGATATCTCAAGACCGTGAGCAATGGTTTTCTCTACGTTGCAGGACGATAGCCTGTACTGTAAGGAATGTATCTTTTTTTTTTTTTTGTCGGCCAACCTGCACTGAAAGCCAAGTGCAAAGTTAGCCCTCCCCTTTAATAGCCTTTTGCCCGAGCTCTGATAGCTACAAAGGGAGGACAGCGAGGAGGGAATATGAGGTAGATGGGACTTTACACGGGAATAATGGCGGCGCCGCTCCGGCGGGACACCTTACCTGAGAACTACTGTTATGGGGTGTGCAGCGACGGCAGGGTCTTTTTCATAAAGTGAGGATATATGTTTTATATGACATTAGAAAGAATTTCTTTCTCATACCGTTCGAGTGTTTCCCAGCCAATTGCATCGCTAACAGGTGGTTTGTTTTCCTGCCAGCGATGAGACGAGAAGCACTTCTTGGCTTCATCCCTGCACTGGTGAACCTGTCAATTCTGGACACATGATCCGATCCGGTAAATGCATTTATGCTTCCATTTAGCTTTAGAGATTTCAGTTTTTAAGTGTTATTTCGTGGTGCATACGCATTAAAGAATAAATTAATGCTAAAAGTTTCGCAAACGTGCTATTTTTCTTGCCTCCTAGATCTACCCACAGGTTGGGAGGAAGGATTTACGAAGGAAGGAGCGAGTTTCTTCATTGAGTAAGTGGATGTGTTTACAGTAATTACACCTCACTGCCGTCCTGTAGTGCGTCAGGTGAATTACAGGTCATAAGCGGGCTTAATATGGCTGTGCTAGTAGTCTTGCTCCTGACCAGGAAAGAATGAATAGTGAGAACTGTGCATGAGGGGTATCAAAGGTAAGAAACATGCATCGTTATTGTCTTTGAAGCCTGGCATTGAAGAACAAAGTCTTCAGAACAGAACAGGTGTACACGCCCCTTTCAATTTACAGTTGATGTCTCATGCTGGCTTGGTCTCAAAACCCGAGCTAATTCCACGAAATACTATTTAGATGAAGCTGAATGTCTTTCAAGGATGCTTTATGCACACACAGTAAGAGCTTAAGTGTTGAAAATGGTAGAAACTAAAGTTTCAAATACTTGTGCGCTGTATACCTACAAATATCTTAAGTGTAAGATTTTTGTTATACTGTGTACATGCATTATGAATATGTAAGTTATTTTGACCTTCTGCTATTGCATGTCTGAAGGCATTTGCGGCATTGGTTCTTATGCAGGTGTTTGTTTGCAGCAGTCGAACAGATTTAGTGATACGTTATAGATCAGTCAGTGGTTCTCGCTAATGTGGATTCCTATTGAAATGACTGCATTTATTTTTGGCCGAAAATTCCCCTCCCCATTGTTCAACACAATTTTCAAAGGCCGCCCATAGAAGGTAAGATAGTTCCTTCAGTATTTCTGCTATAATTATGAATAACTATGCTATAATTATTTTATAAACAAAAGTTAAAGATTAATTAATAATAATATGAATTTCATTAATATGAATTTTTATAATTTTAAGTCATCCTGCAGCCTTCTTGGAAGTTTGCTGAGGCCCTCTAGTCCAGTCCTCTGATTGAGAACCTCTTCTATAGACTGACTTGGCCATAGCAGTGCATCTCGAAAGAAAAAAAACCTAAAATTATAGTCTCTTTTTTGGATGTTTGTGTTGGTATTGAGCCCTCATCTCATATTCGGATCTGTGCGAGGTGTGTGTTTAATCTGGCTTGTAGTACTCCACATTTGAATCTCAATCTCTTCCAGTGATTTCTCATATCCTCAGATTTGGCTCAGGGTCTAAGGATGTGTGGAAGAAATCTCTGAATAAACATAGTTGGAGTCACTGTCAGGCTGTCTAGATTTTAACTCATGAAGTGCTGATTTGGGGATGAATTTGGCATTAAGCTGAAGGTCACATCAGCACAGATGCAAAGATGATGATCATATACTTGCAGTCGGAGCTGTGATCTTGAATATGAAAGAGCAAAAGACAGTCAGATAACGCCTTTGTCTGCAGGACTGTATGTATTTGCTAACAAATCCAAAATGCATCATATGACATTCACGTGCCAGTCTGTTTGAGGATCTTGCATGGGTGGAGCCTGTTTGATTAAAGACAAACAGGATGCAGTAGTGACTTCCTACTGTAGCTCACCTGACTGGCTCTGGATAGTGTGACTTTTAATGTGATTAGGGAACACAAAGCTGAATGAAACTAAAAGACACAGGGGTTGGACAAAATAATGCAAGCACGCATTATTATAGGGGTTAATATCATTTTGTGTAGGCTTAAATAAATAAAACATTTTTTTGCAATTATCATTGATTTATCTTTTCGTTACTCTCTGGGTTGTCTTTCAGTATATGTATTCAGCAGTGTTTAGTACAAGCCGTGAGTGAAATGGGTGACTTCTCAGACTTCCAAAAAAGGCAAATCATGGGAACCCATTTAGCAGGAGCTTCTCTAACCTTAACAGCCAAATTGTTTAGTGTTTTAAGAACAACAGTCTTTATGATTATGGCTGTGCAAACAAAGCATGGCAAGACTTTATCTGCACAGCAGAATAGCGGGTGAAAACTGAAAGTGAATGACAGGGTCCATCGATCATTAAGAAGGATTGTGTTCAAACAACACAGAACTTCTGTACAGCAAAGCTCAGTATTCACATCGAAGACCCTGTTTCCACAAAAAGCGACAACAGAGAACTTCACAAAGCCAACATCCACGAAAGAGCTGCAATTGAAAAACATGGTGTCATGATCATAAAGCTTGCACAGTTGGAGCACCAAGATGGACTTCAACATCTGCCCTGGCCAATACCTGTCAAACCACTGTGGGCAGTTTTAGAGAGAAGAGTGAAAAGCCAATTCCCTCTCCTCCAATATCTCTGAAGAAACTTTTTCTGAGATTTTCTGATAGACAACATTCAACTGGAGGCTATACAGAAGTTGTATGAATCTATTCTAAGAAGGTTGGAAGATGTGTTAAAGGAAAATAAAGAAATGTTGCCTGTTTCCCAGGTGTTCACATTATTTTGTCCAACCTTTACCTGTGGATTGCAATAAATATAAACTGATTGAACATTTTCAATTTAATTTTCATTAAAAGCATGGGCCCACCTTTCAAGCAGGGACCAGAATATGTTGTGGCAGTATTTCTTTATCCTTTTATAAATTTTTTAACCTCTCATGATCCCAGACCCAACAGAAAATTAATCTAACAAACATTCAAGGGGTTGAATCAGGTTCATGGCAGAGAATTGAAACATTATGATCATATTTTCAAAAGCTAGGGCTAGTTATACAGGCCGCCAATGACATTATGACATTCGGGCATCCAGCAGCAGGAGTTGTGCAATAAAGAGGAAATAAACTTGTGATCCTCTGGATCAAGTAAATATTTAACTTTAATAAGTTGCTGAAAGTGAGCTGTATTCTTTATGAGGGAATGCTGGCTTTACTCAGGGTTTGACATAGATTTAATATGTATTGTGACTGATGATCTGCCTATCTGCCGATTATTGTGGGGCTGAGAGATGGGCTCTGAAAAATGCTGGCAGCACTTGATGAAGCACATCTGATGCCTATTGTGCCTTGTCACTGCTGCCATAAATCCAGTGTTGTAACTTTCCTTGGGGGAAGAGGAGTCCCTAGTTACAATGTGATATTGAATATATATATATATATATATATAT
>NW_015541011.1:272200-278822 GCF_001515605.1 Sinocyclocheilus anshuiensis | reverse complement strand
TATATATATATATATGTATGTATGTATGTATGTGTATATATATATATATATATGTGTGTATATATATATGTATGCATGTATGTATATATATATATATATATATTTATGTATGTGTGTGTGTGTGTGTGTGTGTGTAAATATACAGTAATATAAGTGAAATCATTTAAAAATATGGAGTTAATTCTTTTTAATGATTTTGAAAGAAGTCTCTTATGCTCACTAATTTTTTTCATATGCATTTATTTCATCAAAAATATAGTAATATTGTGAAATAATATTACCATTTAAAATAACTGTTTTCTATTTAAATATATTTTAAAAAGTAATTTATTCCTGTCAACCCTCTATGCACACAATTCTCATGTTCGTAGTAATTATTTTTAGTTTACTCACCAAATCATCTTATTTTCGTAAAATACATTCATATGTTATATGATCTGAAAGTACACTTTTAACATCAATCAATTAAGCATTTTTAAATAAATAAATAAATGAATATTACTCACCCTAAACTATTAAACGTTAGTGTACTTTCTCTCCTTGCATCTGCCATCATGGATTTATATTTTTTCCCCAGAGTCCGATACAGTGCATTATGGGACTGTATTCAGTGAAAACACCTTATTGCTACTACACGAACCTTTGCAGTAAAACTGCTTACTTTGCAATGTATTGACTCCCCCCACTTGGTGTTGGTTTACGCTGATTCGTTTTTATCAGATAGTATGTTATGTAAAACAAGATTTTTTTTTTTTGATGATATCTGCACTATTTTATTTTCTCTATGCAAAAAAGATTAGGATTGGTCCTCATTGTTTCACCAGTTGGGCGAGATGCAGCAAAGCAATAATTGATTAAAGCCATCTGTCTTGATTCAAACAACATTTTCACTTTCAGTGTGGACAGATCAATTACTGATTAGGTCACTGTAATTTTGTCCAAAAACTACACATTTCATAAACGGAGCGCAGCTTTGCAAACAAAGTGCAGGCGTGCCAAAGGAACTATTTACTACTATGCTTCTCAAACAGAAATCTTAAATATCTTCAGTGCAAACTTTCCTCAGGAGCACTTATTGTAGTCTTTTGGCAGACTGGTAAACACCCATTAACACTAACTCCCAGTGTGCAGTGCACATCATTTTAGACTGTGGACCTGCCTCTGAAGATGAGCCTAGCCAGTCTGTAGTTACCCTAACAGTCAGCAGGGGGTGTATATGGGAATCTGACTGTAGAAGAATACAGTGTATTCTCAATGAGTCACGATTTTGGTTCTCAACAGGTTTCGATCATAATGTTATGGATGTTACAGATCATTTCAGTTGTATAAATGTAGAATCATATCTCATGAGTGTAGTACATGCTTACCACAAATACATAATTAATACTTTTTTCTGAACTGTTTGTGGTTGATTTCAAACTCCATAGCAACTAAAGGATTAATCATGCACAGCTTAGACCCTTAGGATATGAAACAAGGATGTTTCTCTGGCCTAAAGGGGGGCGTGAGCCAAGCAGCTCAGTGTGGTTCATATTAATGAATCTCTTGTTAAATAAATGATAAATGATAAAGATGAGTGAGCTTTCCTGAGCTATTACATATTAATGTGCCTCCAGGCTGTGAGAGTGGGAGAAGTCCACTGAGCACATTGTCTTTGTAACTTGATTCTCAGATCCTGTCTTTACGGTAACACTTGACTTACACCTCTATCACCTAGGGAGTGTGAGAGTTACGTTTGTTTTTTTCATTGTTCTGAGTTTGAGTTAAAGTCTGTGTGGACCTAGTATTTTTTTTAAAACACTTGTTTGACAAGTTATGTGACCGTCTTGAAGAAAATTTGTAGACTGCAAGCACTGAAAGGGTTGATATTGAGAGATAATGAGTATGAGGAACATACTCATTATACAACACACTGTATTCAGTGGTTTTGAAGACAATTAGACATTTCAGACAATTCAGATGTGTTTATTTCCAGTAATTCTTTCAGAAAGCAAATAACTGTCATATCGCAGCTTTTGTTAGGTCACTGAAGCTATGACAACTAGTTCCCATACAGCCATAACAGAAATACTGATGATGAATACAGTAAATACATGTTCTTGTCATGAAACTGCACAGTGATACGAAGGTAGAGGATCCAAATGCAGTAGTTTATTGAAGGGGTAATCCACAAACGTAATCCATAGGCAGGCAAAGGTCACACACAGACAGGCAGCCCCAAAAAAACCCCAACAGAGTAAGGGGCTGAGGCAAAGTAATCCAAAAAAACAGGCAAAATAACAAGACCAGGAACCAAGACACGGGAGAACCATACAAGGCTTAGCATTGCAGTAATGACACATACAAGACTTTACAAAGAATGACAGTGAGAACCGGGCTTATATAGGGTGAGCTAACCATGCTAATGAGACACAGGTGCAAACAATGAGGGCTGATGAGACCGGGCAGAGGATTATGGGAAATTAAGTCCTTGATGGAGTGCCCTTTAGTGGACAACCAGAGCACTCCAGCTGGTGATCGTGACAGTTCTTTGGTAAATATATGCCTTTTCTCAGTGTGCAAATAAAATATAAGCTTTCTAATTCCCAGGCTATCTACACTACCATTTACATTTTTTTAAATAAATTAATGCGTTTATTCAGCAAGGACACATTACGTTTATCAAAAGCAACAGTAAAGACTTTTACATTTTTACTAAAGTTTTCAGTTTCAAACAAAATCTGCTCTTTTGAACTTTAGTCATCAAAGATTCCTTAAAAATGTGTCATGGTTTTCACAAAAATATTAAGCAGCACACTATTCTCAACATTGATAATAAAAAAATACATGTTTCTTATTGGAAGCACTTCTGAAGGATCCTGTATAACCGCTGAAAATTTAGCTTTGCCATCACAGGAATAAATTACATATTAAAATATATTCAGAAAGAAATAGTTATGTTGAAATGTAAAAATATTTTACAATATTACTGTTTTTACAGTATATTTGATCAAATAAATGCAGCCTTTGTGAGCACAAGAGACTTTTTCTTTCAGCTCACAAACTACCAAAAGTCTGCCTGCTGTCTGGCATCTTTTGATATAAGATCTGCATCTGATGTAAATATTTAAAAAAAATCTATATAAAATTAATTACACATCAGAACTTTAGACTGCAGGGGGAAAAGTGGGTATCTGAGGAAAAAAAGTACTTAATTACCTATTGATAATGTTCATGCATTTATTTATAATTATAACATAATTATTTATATTCATTAAATATTTGAAAAGTGGATATTAGTTTAAATTGATTAGATATAAAAACTTTGGACTGCAGATAACAATGCTGGACATTAGGGCTGTCAAATTTTTTTTTCGAATTTCGAATATTCATCGAATTTAAAATAAAAATCCTCATTTTTAGAATTTTAGGTGTGCGCTAAGGAGGCAGCCTTATCAGTGGCATAAGTACAAAATTCGAATTTAGTTTTTCAGCCATTTTGACGGCCCTACTGGACATACAAAAAATCACTTCCACACCACAAAAAGATAGTATCAGAGAAATCTATTTTATTTTATTTTTTTGGTCAGAGAAAGAACTCTATTGAGCTAAATATGTATCATGATCTTGTTTGTGATTGAAGATACGGTCAGAATTGTCCCCAGACTGTCTTGATTGCATTGTAATAAATTATTTGCTGCTATCATAGCTGTGCAAGACAAGACAATTAAAATGACCCACACAAAGAGAGAGAGAGGGTCTGATTAGAATTTTCCCCCCCATCTTTTCAACCTTGTTCCATATCTGAAACTGGTAGAGGGCACTCCACCTCCATCTAGCAGGTCACCTTCTCCGGATTATCAGGCTCACAAACTGCACCACAGGATGCTGCTCTCTTTTACCTGAATCTCTATCTTACAGACCACAGATGGTGATTTCTGAATTGAAAACCTTCTCAAAATGCTCTCTTTTGGCAGTGCATTATGACAGACAGCGAGGGGAAAAAAATCTAAATCAAACAATTCTCTTGAATTTTTTTTAATCACTTTTCAAGGTCAGAGCAAATATGATATATCACTTGTTAGGCACTTGTTTGATATGAGTTTTGATGTCTGTCTTTGTCTCACAGCATGCATGTATTCATATGGAACAGTGTTCTCTGTCATATTTGCTTGTGATGGATTTCAGTGGCTGTGGGCTGTGCGGTGGGTTCTGCAGGACAGAGCACTAGCCAGAGGTGGCGGGACAAAGGAGAAATTGAGAGGCAGATGAGGCTACTAGCTAAAGGCATGCTTTGTGAAAACAGGAGGCGTTGGCTTTCTGAACCCCTAGTGCCCTCACTGCAAACATTAGCATTGGCATCTTAGTGCAGCATCAGATCGAGTGTCCTGCCCTGGCAGACTTAGACAGGCAGAGACAGGAGTTAGTGCGGACAGAGACGGGGTCGGGAATGGGGAACTGCTGTGGTTGTGAAGGGGACTCGGGTCATGAGACGGTGCTGGTCAGACACAAGTTGGCATGGCCGAAGATGGACAGGGTCATCTTTGAAATAGACAGGTACATGTTTCCGACACCATTCTGATCAGTTTGGGAGATGAGGTGCAGCTTGGCACTTATGTTTATCATTTAAAGGTATAGTATTGCATTCTGTGTGTACAAAAAAATTGAAGCACAACCAACACTGTTCTTGCAGTGTTTAGTACTGAATAGTGTGCTAGTGAAGTGAACTGGTTTCTGGACTACAGCCTGCTGGTTCTGTTTACAGTTACTTTTTAGAGAGGCAAACAGGATTGGACACAGTCCAATAAATGTTATTAAGAGAGATGACTGGTCACAGGTGCACACAGATAAGTGAATATTGATTAGATGTTTTGTTTGGATATTACAACTCAATACTATTGTTGAATGGACTGTTATTTGTGCAAAAATCTGCATGCAAAAATCAGATTGCAAAATGGCTCTTAGAGTTCCAAAATTTCAGTAGTTGATACTAATACCTGTAAAAATTCATATATAAATTCTAAAATATTTTGAAAATTTGAATAATTAAAGAATAATTAAGAATAAAAAATAAGGAAAAAATACAATAGTGCAATCATTCAAATAAAGAAATTACATATATATATATAAACAGCAATACACGGATACAAATGAAGAACACAAAAACTTAAATAGCTTTTCGGGTATCTACCGAGAATTCAAGTAAACATCCACATATTAAAAAAATTGTCCTGCCTGTTTGTATTTACTTACAGTTTTTCTCGATTGCTTAAACACATTTCTTGAAACAGTACTGATTACTGTAACTGTAACATCCTTTTTACAAAATGGAAGCAGACAGAAACTCTATCTGTATGTAAGGCAGTTTGATGCATGTGTTGTAACAGAGTACAGCACTCAAAAGTTACAGTAGAGTACACTGAGGTACACCTACCTGTTTTCCTCCCTGAAGGTTCTTATGATCGAGGCGACGGAGAAGCAACTTAAGTTTGGCTGAACTCATTGCCTAGCCTCCCTCATAGTCATACCATGGACAAGGACATGGTCTTTCAATCACATCTCTCTGGATCCATTGTTCTAAAACTGAATGAACTGACTTGGGCTCTTTTATCTATCTATTGAAGGTTCTGATTGGTGTGTGATAAATTTTGACTCTTAGTGTTTCCACGTGGGTAACTGTGCTAATTGAGCTCAAGCTATGCTGACTTGAGTGAACAATATTGAATGCTAGTGCTTTCTAAATGACAACATGGTCTAGGCAATGAGAAATGAAGGGATTTGTGTGTAGAGTTTTGCAGTGACAGTTCAACAAATCTGATTCATGTGTCAAAAAGGGGAATAGTGTTTATAGTTTAGGGAAATGGGTGTGCTTTTTGATAAATGGCGTTATGGTTTTGAAATTTTAGTTCAAAAGCCTGGTGATTTTGTTTAAGCAATCGAGAAAAACTGTAAGACAAACTGCTTGTGCTTACGTTAATAGCTCCTAAAAACAGCATTTGGAATTTGAGCGTTCACCTGCGCAGGCACATCACTGCAAACAAATCCATATGTGACAGCATATGTGACAGTAATACAGTAATATATTGCTGTAATGCAGTAATATAACGCATTACTCATCAAATTTTGGTAATAATTTACCTGTTACAATCTCAATAATACATGTTACAACAAGGCATTTTAACCTGAAATTATGTGGTGTTAGTGCTTTAGGGAGTGATCGCCTGGAGCTCCGAAATCGGCATAGCAAATTTTCAAATAGGCGCTATCTTTATAAATAAACCGCAGATTTGAGTTTTAAACAATTACATTCTCGCCTGAAAAACCCTTAAAACTACATTTCATGACACAATAACAGTAATATTTAGAAACTTATGCGGGTTTTTGGGCAATGTCGTTTCACAAGTCCACAAGAACACATATTGAGAAACGACTATTGTCTGTGTGAAAATATAAAATGATAAAATACGCGGTTATATTTTTTTGTGTTTGCGCACTCTGATGTAAATAAACCCAACACTCATGGACATCAAAGCGGAACGAGTGAAGGACGCTTTATCCCCTTGTATAACGCAAAAGTGACGATTCTAGTCAACCAGTCAACATTCTGCGGTGAGTTTAGCTCCACCCTTTTAGTACCCTTTGC
>NW_015541011.1:266692-270635 GCF_001515605.1 Sinocyclocheilus anshuiensis | reverse complement strand
CTTTTAGTACCCTTTGCTGTGCTAGGTACCCCAACGGAAGGGTACCAAAAAAGTGGTACGGTACGGTTCGCTATTTTGGTACCATTCACAACTTCTGACAGTGGAAACGGACATAATTGTGTACCGTACTGTACTGTACCGAACCGTACCGCTAAGTGGAAACGAGCCATTAGTGACTAATGGCCTTTTCACACCAAGAATGGCAACTATAAAGATAACTATAGCGCTAACTATATTAGCATCCACACCAACACTTGATAACATTCTGTTTATTATGAGTGGACATTGCAGTTATGCTTGAAATGTTCCAGGTCTTTAGAGTCAGGTGGATTCTGATAGGTTGTCAATGTTTTTATCATTCATAAAATGAATTTATATTATTCCAGTTAACTGCTACATTCAAATGAAACTGCAAAAGTAGCAGCAAATTAATTGGCAATTCATCTTTTATAATTAATCTGTACAGAATTTCTAGAACATCAAGCATTATGAGGCCAAAGATCTTGCTAATTTTGTTGTCCTGTTTGCAAATCTCAATAGCCTTATATAATCTTATAGCCTTATTTGACGTTTGTTTTATGATAAAATGCTATGCAACATTAATGCTCTGAAAACTCTGGCCTTCTTTTTTACTGATCATCTTCAAGCCCTTGTTTCCATCCGAGATATTAATTTAAGTCGTTAATAAGGACAGAATGAGACCTACTGTTCTTGATGTTTGCAGGAATGTAACACCTCACATGATTCCAGCGCAAAGCTGTCATGTTTAGTTATAGCTTTTTTGGATTGTGTTCACATTTGCTTTGAGAAAGCAGGGCTGTGTTAAGCGTAGAAAAACTACACATGAATTTTGCCATGGGATGTGTTATCTGTGCATGTTCTGGGAGCTTTTGTATGAAGACCAAACTACTGGAAGAATTTTCAACCTAAAATGGTGTCTGTTCTTTCTGCATTTTGAATTATTCATAATGATTTCTGTTTGAAGTCTCTTTGATAGCGCCAGGCTGTTTCATTGTTTCTGAATCATTAAATCCTGCCTTGCTACACACAGAAAAATAAGGGGCCAGAATTGTACCTTTTGGGGTACAACAGCTTGTCCCTGGAGCAGTACCCTTAAAAGAACATATCTGTACCTTTTTTGCCCCTAATAGGTACATAATGTAATGTACATAATGTACCTATTAGGGGTAAAAAAGGTACAAATATGTCATTTTAAGGGTACTGCTCCAGGGACAAGCTGTTGTACCCCAAAAGGTACAATTTTAAACCCCTTTTTTTCTGTGTGTACCCACTGTTGTACTGATCCAGATAATAGGGCAAAGTATTAAAACTACAGCAAAATACTGAATTTAAAACCTCACATCAGCAGCAGCAGAAGAAAGCAGGTGGTGTCAGAGGTTTGAGGTATCCATAATTTTTTGTATTACATTTTCTTTGAAACCATGAAAGGGTAAATTAAAGGGTTTTCAATGTTTATGTAATTGAAGCTCTGAAAACATCACTTGGCTTGTTTGCATATATCATGGCCATAAATTAAAGTCACTTCCCAGGGCTCAGCTATGGGAATTTTTTTCTACTCACCCAGTCTGGCCAGCGGTTACTTTTTTTTTCTTGCCCTGCCAAAATTTTCACTGACCCTACAATCAATCAATCAATCAATCAGTTATTGTTTTCATAGCTTTTTACCCATCTAACTTTGTACTCTAAAAATAAACTTGACACCAACATTTTAGATATCAGTAAAGTTTCACAATTCACGTTACCTGAATTCTCGATCCCACAGCAAAAACTAGCCAAACTAATGTAAAGTTATTAATGACAAGTGAACAGTCAGTAATAAAATAAGAACAAATAAACAAATTCTAAGCAATATCACTAATAAATACAACAGAATAAAGATACAAATGAAATAGGTTTTAGGTACAGTAGGTCAAACAGTGGCATTCAGGTACAGAAATTCAATAATCATATGTAAAATAACTACATATTCTTCACTGTAAATTAAATATGGATTAATCCTTGTTAAAGCTACAAAGATTATTCAGTCAAGAGGAGTGAGCGATTTTCTCTTTGTATTTTCTCTGTTGTTTGATTAACATAAATGACAGAGAGAGCAGCAGGTACTGTATATTAGACTGTGGTCACTTTAAGACCTAATGCACAAATTCAAACTAATTAAACATCGGATTTCTTTCTCGTCTGTTTATGTCAACTACAATTCCGTCAGCTATCCAGAGCGTCTTTCACGCTATCGGGCAGTCCTTATTGTTGAGCCCTATTTCCAATAAATTGGTTTGAAAGGTTGTTTACTCCTTTTGCTTAGGAATCAAATAGGAATCAGTTGTCTGTTTTCTTTCCAAAGTGTGACCTGTAGAAATTTGGCCTGTTTACATCACACACTGAAAGAAAATCTTCCCCACAGACGCCTTTCATAGTGAGAGATTATCCCAATTTCAGCTTTTCAGTGAAGTGCATGGCCTGTGGAATGAGGATTTGTCTGGTCTGTGAACACTGATTTAGTGCATCCATATTTAGTTTAAAATTGAACCTTTGATGTTTTGACTGGACCCTCCATTACATTGAAATGTCACGTCTTTTATTGAACTAGGTCAGTAAATGTTTGTTAAAGGAGGTAATGGAGGATAATAGAGGTTTAATGAAAGAAGATGATTGACTGACTGGTTCATGGCCCATTTTCATGGCCGTTATTTAAAACTTTTCACACACACTGGCTGATATCGGATGCGCTGTAGAAGAATATATTCATACCAACAAGCTAGTCTTGGGTCATTCTATTACATACACAAATAAGCAACACTGTGGGTGCAAGTCTTGAGCATTATACACGGTTTAATCAGAGGGAGTGTTTTCAAATATTGAATACTTGCCCTTTAATTTAATTCTGAAACAGGAGTCTTGCTATGTCTCATGATATTCCTTAAAGAATTGTGATCACTGTATAAGAAGAAATAATAATAAGAAGCAGATTTACATTTGAAGATTTTTAACATTTAACATTTTACAAACTTAGTCATTATTCATTCACTGATTATGATTTTGAAATTCAATGTCTGTTACTTGTTGTAATACATTAGCCACCTATTTAATTTAATTGCATCTCAGCTGTAAGCTGATTCCAAATTGCTGTTGCTATTGATATTCCTGTCCAATAATATCTCTCTGTCTTGTACCATTCACAAGCATTACTGGTTTTGGAATAGTGTGGTTAAGATCCGCAGGCTATGTTGTATGTATTAATAGTAAGTTCTGTGCGTCTGCTGAGATTTGGAATAAAATATCTGGTTCATAGATGCTCTTGAGATGGCAGTAGTAAAGATACATACAGTAAAGCATAGATTAGAACTAGGGCTGTGCGATATGGACAAAAAAAACCTATCGCGATTTCTTTGATCAATATTGCGATTTAGATTTTAATCACGATTTTGACACACACAGACATGCTTTACAGTCATTAATGCATTCAGTGTGAATTTAAAACATATTTCCAAAAGAAAACCAATTAGAGCTTTATCAAAAAGCTGTAACATGTCTCTAGAACAGACATAAGGCAAAATAATCACTAAGTAAAGGTGTAACAAAATGTCTCTAGAACAGACATATGGCAGAAGAAAAAAAATCCCGTGTCCAGGGATTTTTTTTTTGCCATGCATTGGTCTTAGAGCTCTTTGTGGTGTTGCCTCAGATGTTGAACTAGATTTGTTGCGCCAAGTTCACACGTACTCCGTCTGCAGTGCGTATACAGTATGTGTATGCGGTGCAGCAGCAGCACTGACTCATTTTGCTTTTGCACAGGACGCGTTTGCAGTCCGCTCCTGATCCGCGGCTGTTTACCACAAACACAACATTTATCCATTATTTTGATTTCAAATCCAAACGTTGTTTCTGAAAATGCTTTTTCAGCATTGTGATTCTCTTTTATCAC
>NW_015541011.1:263879-264113 GCF_001515605.1 Sinocyclocheilus anshuiensis | reverse complement strand
TTAGAACTGGTCCATGCTCTGCATATCTACATACATTTAATTGTATTTTGGAATAGCATAAATTATCTTATTAGTTATATGTGTGTGTATATATATATCGTACATCTCATACATCTCAAAAAATTTGAATATCATGAAAAAGGCCAATATTTTGGCCACTCATTTCAGACCATATATTACATATATTATATAGATTCATTACACATAGAGTGAAATATTTCAAGCCTTTATTTC
>NW_015541011.1:250538-263662 GCF_001515605.1 Sinocyclocheilus anshuiensis | reverse complement strand
TTGTTCACAGAGTGCTGTATCCAAGCATATTCATAGAAAGTTGAGTGGAAGGAAAAAGTGTGGTAGGAAAAGGTGCACCAGCAAGAATTTGGGGGAGCTTCACAAGGAGTGGACTGAGGCTGGCGTCAGGGCATCAAGAGCCACTACGCACAGACGAATCCTAGACATGGGCTACAAATGTCGTATTCCTCTTGTTAAGCCACTCCTGAAACAGAGACAACGTCAGAAGCGTCTTACCTGGGCTGTGGAGAAAAAGAACTGGACTGTTGCTCAGTGGTCCAAAGTCCTCTTTTCAGAAGAAAGTAAATTTAGCATTTCATTTGGAAATCAAGTTCCCAGGGTCTGGAGGAAGAGTGGAGAGGCACAGAAACCATGTTGCTTGAAGTCCAGTGTGAAGTTTCCACAGTCAGTGATGATTTGGGCTGCCATGTCATCTGCTGGTGTTGGTCCACTGGGTTTTCTGAAGTCCACAGTCAACGCAGCCATCTACCAGGAAATTTTAGAGCACTTCATGCTTCCTTCTGCTGACAAGCTTTATGGAGATGCTGATTTCATTTTCCAGCAGGACTTGGCACCTGCCCACACTGCCAAAGGTACCAAAAGCTGGTTCAATGACCATGGTGTCACTGTGCTTGATTGGCCAGCAAACTCGCCTGACCTGAACCCCATAGAGAATCTATGGGGTATTGTCAAGAGGAAGATGAGAGACACCAGACCCAACAATGCAGATGACCTGAAGGCCGCTATCAAAGCAACCTGGGCTTCCATTACACCTGAGCAGTGCCACAGGCTGATTGCCTCCATGCCACGCCACATTGATGCAGTAATTCATGCAAAAGGAGGCCCAACCAAGTATTGAGTGCATAGAAATGAACATACTTTTCAGAAGCCTGACATTTCTGTTTAAAATATCCTTTTTTTTAATTGATCTTATGTAATATTCTAATTTTCTGAGACACTGAAATTTGGGTTTTCATTATCTGTAAGCCATAATCATCAAAATTTCAAGAAATAAAGGCTTGAAATATTTCACTCTATGTGTAATGAATCTATATAATATATGGGTTTCACTTTCTGAAATAAATGACAAAAAATATTGACCTTTTTCATGATATTCAAATTTTTTGAGATGTACCTGTAAAGCGATTTAGAAATCGCGCAAGCTCAAATCAAGATTTTATGACGATTTCGATTAATCGCACAGCCCTAATTAGAACAGCTGTACACAATACATTTTCAACATTGACAATGATAACAAATGTTTCTTGAGAATCAAATCAGCATATTAGAAAGATTTCTGAAGGATCATGTGACACTGAAGACTAATGGATGCTGAAAATTCTGTTATTTTAATTTGTAGTAATATTTAACTTTGAGCATAAGAGATTTCTTTCAAAAACATTTTTAAAAATCTTACCCACCCCAAACTTAGACACCTTGGTCGAAACGTGTATTACAGACTCAAAACATTTGAATATTAGTGTATGTCTGCAGCTTCCTGTGGTATTATTTGTATTGTGAGTGTCAAAGGTCCAAATACACGAATGCTTTTTTTTGTGAATTATTGGAGCATATTGCTTTCCTTAAACAATCTCTTGCAAGCCTGAACTCATTCAGTGTACCAGAATAGTCTACACAAGGTCATAACTCTGTGAGCTTGGGTTTCTGTGTTGACACACAGAGAAAAAGGATGGTGGAAAGATTTATAGGGCAAATCCTTACACATCACGGAAGATGTCCCCTTGACTTTGATGACTGTATGTGTTGCAGACTGCTGTGCGCTGCTGATAAGCTGTATGTACGTCACTAATCACACACTTCCCTTTAGCAGATAGCATGCACCAGACCACACATTCAAATCTCATGACCGCACAATCTCACGTCTGTGATTAACATGTGCACAGCTTTAAGAAGAATCCATGACATAGAGGCGTGTTTGGTGCAGGTTCAGTCATGCTTATATTGGGATATATATTGGGACATATCGAATTATGAGGCATTGCATATTTACTGTACCACATTGTAGTTAGTTGCTGATATTCAGCTTTGGTTAGTGATCGAGGATGCGTAATTGTGCCAGTCACTGGCTAGCCAGCTTATCCTCTGTGGCTTATTTAATGTAGCTCATTACTCTAACTATTACTCACTGATTTAAATAAAGCCCTGTCAGCCCTTCAATTCCCCAAGGTGGGTTTTCCATGTAATTGCACATGAAGAACAGGGTGATCTCTTCTCTTTAAAGAAGGATTTAAGGATTTCTAATTTTAATTTTAATAACCTTTGTTACCATGAAGGGTTACCTTATAATGAATATTCTGCCATCATTTACGCTGATCACCTATGTGTCATTTCGAATTCTGTGAATGTTTTTTTTTTTAAAGAAGGTCTAGTGGTCTAGTAAAGTGCTCTTTTCGTATTTGTTGTTTTCACCGAAAGTTCTGACAATTTAATTAAACTTTACATGGTCAAAAAAATTTAAAATATAAAACATTTATGGATGAATCCTTCACAGTAAGTTCTATAATATGCATTTACAGAATGGATAGGGTACATTTTCATTCCATGACGACTTTAAGACAACTAAAAAACTAGACCAAGCAGGAATGAATTCATGGAGGAGTTATTTTAATGCTTTCTTTGTGCTGACTCCAACTAAAAACAAAGCATATCTTGGGAGAAGACAGACTATGACGTATCTTCTCCTATTTTAATCACTGCTTTGTGGAGCCAAAGTTTTAGCGTTCACACAATTCACTTAAATTCACATTCAACTCCAGTGAAGGCCTAAAGATCATTTTCTAGCCTATAAAGATTGAAACTGTGATTACAATGCCCCTCACACTTCATTACCTGATACTTTTCTTTTCCTATATTTAAAATCTTTTAAGTCTCGATGTAAAGGAGGTAGTGAAGGATTTTTAAAATATATTTTGACATGCATCTGAGTAAAATAGATTATCAAAAAAAATGTACGGGACTTGGTTCCATCCATCAATTGATGATTGCATGGAGGCAGATCTGAATGCAAGCTCACAATCAGTTGTGAAAAGTTGGGGTTTAAGCTGACTAAATGATTGGAGAAGTCCTGCATACTGTCTGTCGCTTTGCCAGAAGATCGATTTATGACATTTTGATTAAAAATGACAAAGTATGTTTACATAGGAAAATAAATGGAAAAGCAGCGAAGTGGAATGCAAACCTGAACGGCCCCTTATACTGTATGTGAAGGCAGCAATTTTCAGTTTCAGCCTGGAATGCTGGGATTTATATCCAAAGTAGACTTGAAGAGCACCTGTACTGTTTATTTATTCACTGATTAATGACATTTACAGATTATTCTCTGTATCTTTGTCTCATTCATATGATATATTTCCCTTCTTGTGCTCAGTCTGTCTCTCCTCACAACAGCACTGCACATCCTGCCTAACAGAGGCAGGCAGAGATTCAAAAAGAGTAGGTTCGCTCTACACCCCTCCCTTCCTCTCTCCCTCCTCTCTGTGAGTGTGTGCAGCGGTACGTCAGAGCAGAAGACTGGTGTGTATGTGTGTGTGTGTGTGTGTGTGTGTGTGTGTGTGCATGCAGGCTGGTGACTGTGTGAGCCAGTGAGGAAACAGGAGCATCAGAGACAGGAGACTCCACACAGACAGCAAAATCCCGATGCTTACGCCTTTGCCCGCTTCAACGGCGGAACGCTCTGGTCTTACCTGTTCTGCGTTTTGATGGCCATGGAGCTCTGAAACATCTCTGCTGCTCTTTATTGAGAAACGGATGGGATTTCGATTCTGGAACTATTCCATTAGGGCTCTTCTCGGGACTCTTTCCTTTTACTCAGACTGATTCATTCCCTTTCCTGCAGTGTTTTCCTCTCTGTCATGAAACCTGAATTTACTGCTATTAAAATGAAAGCAGAACTGGACTTTCTGTAAGTGTCAGTCATTCATTTGGAAGTTTGGCACTTGGAGCTGTTTGGATTAAACATGTGGAGCCAGTCAGGATATTCCAACCACCAATCTCATCCTCCTCACCCCTTTTACCATGAACCCTACAGGTGGGTTGGCCTTCCTATTTTATTTTAGATCACAATAGAGGTTAATGATAAAGTATGTGAAGCTAAGATTTTGGCAACAATGTTTACAGATTTTGCGTTCATTTTCCTTTTCCTGTAATGGGGAATGTCCACAGAATGCTGCCGATGGGTCATTTCAGGATGGATCTGCCTGACAGTTGATGCTGAAACCGTTTGGCAGGTTTTTGTTGGATAATACTAGATTAAATCTAAACCACGTGCGTCTGTAGCAGGGATTACGTTGAGATGAGAATGAATTAACTGCTTTATGTCAAGACACTGTGGAATTCCAACAGGTCCTGTTGAACTGGCAAGTCGAGCGAGTTCTGTGGAAGGGAAGACGTGATGCATGAAAACATGTCATAAATACTTCACTCGTTGTGGCTTTAGTTCCCTTCTATCTCTGTGTGAAGGTGTACAGTGTGCTCCTCAGTCTGACAGTATGCCTCCATTTTTCATTGTCCTCCTGACTAAAAGTTTTGTATTTCTTGAATACCAGCAGCAGCATTCCAATCTTGAAGCCAAATACTTCTGCAAGTGTGTTTACTTTCCTCATAACTTAAGAGTTTCCTAATAGCTCAGAAAGGACGGAGATTGTTCTTTCATTATTTACTCATTGCAGGCCCTTGGCTCGATGCATTTCTCATGATTCAGTGGAAATACAACTGTTAGTTTGGACTTTGTTTGTATTTTAGTGTACTTTCAGAGGCACAGCAGGGGTTGCTTTATTATAGTCTGCTTTATGTTTTCTGCTGCATTGAGATAATTATACCAAACCCATTATTATGAGTTGCTTCTCTAATACTGCCCGTGTGTTTGCCTTTCACTTTCCCTCTCTATTTACTGGAAAACTCAGTATAACTACATTTGTTGTTATAAAACTGACTCCAATTAAGCAGAGTGGCCTGCTTTTGACTCAACTGATAATACTTTGCTGAAAGTGTTTCTATGCTGATGTTGAGTAACAGTCTGTCTGTTTGATCTTCTATGCTTGGTATGTCTGGTTGAGTGATTGTAATCAGTATGCTTGCATGTAAAACATTGTAATGCATGCATGCAATTAAAAATGTTAGGTAGCTTGAAATTGCAGAGATATAGTAAACTGAAACTCATAAGACTTATCTTAGTGCAACTTATTTCAGTTAACAACAGAATAACATAATAGGCTACACATTATACACTAGCCATTATAGTGTTTGGTTTCCATTGTGTTTATAATCTCATAAAATCAATATCATAATGATCATAATGATCTGCTTTGTAAAGTGGTACATCTTTAGACATTTAGGCTCCAGCATCCCTGGACAAGCAATTTGGAGAATGAATGAATTTGGAAGGCCTTAAGTTTTTATTGCATGGCTTTCCCTTCAACATGCAATTTTAAATTCCATTTTTGAATTGAGCCTGACTTCAACAATGGAAGGTAGACACAAGGTAGACAAGGGGGGTGGGGTGGGGGTGGAGTGGGGTATGAGTGGTTATGAACGAATGAATGAAACGCATTTGTCCGTGTTTCACTCCGTTTCGAATCACGCTCGTGGAAAGCGCTTGAGAAACAGTGTCTCTTCTGCAGCTCGGTACGTTTTCAACTCGTTTTTTTAGTCTCGAGCAAGACTGTACGACATTCAAATTACATGATTTGACTGATTCTTACGTAGAAAGGGCGACAGCGCACCACATTAAAAGAAATAATCATTCATGTTTTCATAACCGCTGGCCAAATTCAAAAACGAAACTAAAATTAAATCATCTTTGAGAGCAAGGGGGCCCCGTGGTGTTTCAGGGGCCCTACGCAGCTTGCGTATTTTGCGTATAGGGAGGATCGGCTCTGATAAAGTCAGACCATTCTGTTTTTGCTTCAAATTTCGAAATTATACAGTCTTAATTTACTGCTCATGCTGCATGTACACTGCATCTTTGTTTGGATTGTGATTAAAATCCAGTGGTTGCCTCTAGTTTTAAATTGAAAGAGCACAGACAAAGCCTTAGTTTGTTCATATTAATAGAATTATGTTATTTGTGTAACTTACATGTTTGATTTGGGGTTTGTTTTAAAATTTCAATTTAGGTTTGTTATATTTTAATTTCACAAAGAAATGTGCAGCAATAGCCTAATAAAATGACACCTTTTCATCTCACTGTATAATGTCTTCAATATCATTTTGTTAAAAAAATCGTGAGAAAATCGCATCTTGAAATCAAAATCATGAATCGAATCGTGAGTTGAATGAATCGTTACATCCCTATACACATATGGTTCCACTGTCTGTACAGGGCCAGAATAAGAGTCAGCATGACCACTTATTCAGCCACTGTGTGTCATTTATTTTTGGTTGTTTGATTTTTAGTTAGTTGATTTTTGGTACGTTTAGTTGGGCTCAGCAGATAAAACTTTGTAATGTGAAAACCAGAAATTGTTGCTATTAATTATTACACTGGAATACTCGATTCTGATTGGTTAATTGCAGAATTCTGCAGATAGTTAATTTTGCGTAATTGTGGCAATATTTAACTGACCATTTTCCCAGGCAGGCGATTTCTTCAGTTTCATGTCTTTGTTCTGCTTTTTTTCCCCTCATGTAATAAAATAATTTTTAACTCAATATTATCCTCAATATTTAGGTAACACTTTACAATTAGGTTCCAGTTGTTAGCATTAGTTAACTACATTAATGAACTAACAATGAACGGTTGTATTTTTATTAGGGATGTAACGATTAAGCGCGAGCCGTTTGAAAATCGATTCAAATATGTGACGATTAAAATCGGTTGAGATGCTAAACAAATCGCGATTCATATTGATCGCGTTTATATGAATGTATGTCTGAGGGGAACATACTGTCTTTAGATAAGTTTAGATGGCATTTTTTCTTTTCATCTTGCCTCTCTCTGTATAATGCATATTAAAGTTCATACGTGCACTGCAGTAGGGCTGGGAATCGATTTCTCGATTCCGGTGCGTTGGGAATCGAGAGTATCGACTCCTCATTCAGAGCCCTTTTCAGTTCAACAAAGCTTATCTATGGGTGCCTCTCAAACGGAAGGCTGCACACATTTAAATTCACGAAAATAAACTGAAAGAAAAGGAGTCGGTACTGAGATCATCTGAATTTTAGGATGCAGCCTTCTGTTTGAGAAGCACCATTCACCTCCCTCATGCTCGCTAAAAGCCGTAATTATGAGAGTTGTGAGATAAAAGATTATTTTCATTTTTATATTTTTATTGCCATTCGCCTCCCTCATGCTCGCTAAAAGTGATTAGAAGTCATGAGAACCAGTTAAAAAAACGACTCAGAGGTTATTTTATGGTGGACCATGGCTTGTCCACAATTTTGAGCGCTGCATGACAGAATAGATCATGACGTGATTAAGGGTCTTGATCTTATTTTATTTATTTATTTAGTCATTTAGCAGACGCTTTTATCCAAAGCGACTTACAAATGAGGACAACAGAAGCAATCAATTGTAGTATTAAAACAACTAAAAACAGATCCAAAGCTAAAAGCTAAAACTTTATAAATACTACTTATACACATTTAAAAAATAAAGAAATTAAATAAAAATGACAAATGCATACAACAAAATTTCAAAACTTAACATTTAAATGAAAAACAAAAAAAAAGCTAAGAACAATTCAAAATATTAAAGAACAAAAGGTATAAGAGTATAATAATGATTCTAACATAACACTAAGCCAAACACCAAAAAAACAACTACAGGTGCATCTCAATAAATTAGAATGTCGTGGAAAAGTTTAAAACAACAACTTACTTACACATAGTAAGAAATGGTTATAAAAACTGAAACAGAAGTGAAACAAGTATTAGGAAAGAGGAGAAATAAAAAGCGATACTTATCCTTTGCCGGTGTCCCTGCCCGGTGGAGTCGCACGGTAGAATCGATGGTCTTTACACTCTTCGGTCTTCACAAGAGGAGGCCTTCATGCGACGGCTCCCGTGGTAAACCAAGCTTTTTTATACCCGTCTAAGAAAATACTAAATTAATTCAGCAGGACACACTTTCCTTATTTTATCCGCAACAAATGGACAAGCAAGCACAGACACTGACAAGATACGCGATACAGAATGAGACCAAACGCGATATCAGCACGTCTCCACACAGTAAATTATTTATTTTTAAATAAATTTATTTTATTTATTTATTTATTTCCATCTAAAATACTATTTTTTAAAACAGTACTATCAGCCAATGATAATTATAAAAGAAAACGTCCCGAGCATAGATCAGTGGCTGAAAGCGCATCTGTTAATGTTCTGGTTATTTTGTTTCAGTGTACAGTTTGTTCATTTTGTGCAAAGCATACAGTCAAAGTAAACTTCATCATTCAGCTGAACTGTGCACATTTATTTTAGACACTTCATGTCATGTTCAATTCATGCGATAAATGCATGTCCCTGCTGAGCTGTGGGCTGACTAATTTCACGGGCAAAGCAGACAAAATTACAATTTATGTATAGTCATTTTTTTATTTATTTTTTATTTTTTACAAATAAAGCTTCATATTATGAGAAGGATACTTTCTATGAATCGAATCGTGAAATCAAAATCATGAATCGAATCGAATCGTGAGTCGAGTGAATCGTTACATCCCTAATTTTTATTAATGTTAGCAACAAAGATTAATAAATACAGTTAGTAATTCATTAACTAATGGTATCTTATCGTAAAGTGTTACTAATATTTCATATACATTAATTTATTGTTTTGGTAAATACCCACGTAATAAACAGGACAATTAAAGCTGCTGAATTATCACAAAAGAAATCCCTTCAAGGTGCTACAAGATATGATAGAAGTTCCAAGATTTTGCAATCATTTCCTGTTATCTTTTATATATTTTGTTTTCTATTTATAAGGGAGTGTGGTGTCAATCAAATCCTGTTTATCAAAAGCTGATCTGGTAATATTTTTAATGTGTATGTGCACGTGTGTCCTTGCATTAGCATGTACGTGGATGTATGCAGCAGTTGTGGTTATTCTGTTTTGCAGTTACTGGATTGGCTCAGACAGCAGGTGAGAGTGAAAGAGCAGGTTGTCTGGATTCAAGTCCTGATTCATCTTACCGACTTCCAGACTTGACCAGCCTGACCTCATGCACATGATGGCATATAACTTACCTGTACGTCTTAATTGATTGACCATTGTTTCATTAGTTCCTCATCTCACACCACACCAACACGTTCACTTAGGATCAATCAGTCTGTTAAGTGTACTAAATAGCTCTTTGATTTTTATCATGCAGTACTCAGAGGCCTCTTCTATATGCAGTGTAATATCAGAGCTCATTATAAATGCAGCTCTTCACAAAAAGAACTTGAATCTGAGACAAAACTTACAGCAGTGTCTTTTGTGTGATTATCTGTGCCATTTACAAAAAAGCAGAATTTGCACTTGGAGCGCATCTGCTTCTCTAGGCTCAGCACGAACCAATCATATTTCAGCATGGGTCCCAGAGAGGCCACACTGAGACCCCAAAAGAGGGCTAAAAAAAGTCCCACGCTCATCTGAGCTGGATCCTGCCTAGTAATTTACGTTCGTGATTTATCCAGTGCTGTCAGAAGATTGAGAGGATCAAAGATCAGAGGGATGATCCAGATGTGTGGATATGTGATTTGTGAGAGCCTCCGACTCATTCGCGTCCCTTTCTCTGTGATGAGTGGACATCCAGCCAGTGATCTGGAACCTTTTTATTTCTGTGTGAGGACAGTAGATGTTACAGCAAAGGATATTGTCTGTCTTGAGTGCACTAAGGGGTTAAAATGCTAAGCAACTGTTTTCAGAGCTGCTTGGGACTGAACCGTGCAAGGTAGGACTAAATGAGTGTTTTGATGTTTGAAAGGTACCTGGGAATTTTAGCAGCAACGTCATGTATCACATGACCAGAAAGGAAGATGCTCCATACTGTATATTTGTCATGTGTTCTGTTTGTTTTAGTCTTGTTTCCCAGTATTAATATCAAAGCATCTTTTAAAAAATGTAGAAATTTACTCAAATTTTTTTCTTGAATTAGTTTATTTTAAATGATTTTTTCTTAATCAATTGGCAAGTATTTGTCCTTGATTTTTTATTTAATATTTTATTGTTATTATTATTATTATTATTTTAATTTAAGCTTAACGTTAATTAAAATATATATTTTTGTACTAGATTACACTGTTTTTCAAAAAACAGTGTTTTGTTTTTTAATTTTTATTATTTAATTTAATTTTTTTTAACTTAAATCCAGCAAGAATGCATTAAAATTGATCAAGAGTAACAGTAAAGATTTATCAAAGAATTCTGAAAAATGTATCACAGGTTTCACAAAAATATTAAGCAACTGTTTTCAACATTGATAATAACAAGAAAGCTATTTTAAATAGTAATAATATATCACATTATTACTGTTTTTACTGTATTTTGTTAAATTACATGTATGTTTTATGTTTTAATAGCCTTTTAAGCATTATTACAGGTTCTTAAAGACAATTGCAAATAAAAACTGTTTTTTTTCTGTTACATTGAAACATCAGTATTAAATAGATCAACAGTTTAAGAACAATTAAAACAAAATATAGACCAATATTTAAAATGTACAAATTGCCAATCTAACATCTTATATTACAAAGCTAAATTAGAAAATCCGCAATCATTTACATAAGAGATCTCTAAATATAACACCTTGGGATGGGAAATGCAGCCTTGGTGAGCATAAGAGTCTTCTTTCAAAAACATTAGAAAAATCCTACCGACCACAAAATTTTGATAGTATATGCCATTTTGTAAACCGATCTTATTTTATGGATGTTTAAATCTTTTTAGTGAGTAAAAAGAGTTTCGCCTCCTCATTTTCTAAATTTCTCACGCCTTAGTCTAATGGCTCGTCTGACATTTAAATGTCGCTATTCAGCAAGGGACTCAGGCAGCAGCATAGGTCTTGCTAACATGCCCCGTCTGTCAATGTGTGTACTGTACTGTACTGTACAGCCAGTTTCATCATAAAATTATTACTTCATAATTGTATTCGAGTCTTACTCACATGCTATTAGGGCTGCACAATTAATCGAATTTCTAATCGCGATTACAATTATGGATGCCACAATTACATAATCGTTCAAAGCGGCAATTAATCGTTCAAAGTCCACTTATGTTATTCTGCACGCTTAAGATATGTTTTTTTGTTTCTACATGTTATCTTAAGGGTTTTTCCATTGTTTTAGTTTTAGTATAGCATTATAATACCATTCATATTTTTACTTTTTTATAATTTAAAGAAGAAACCAATCCGATGTATAGTTGACATTTCAGGCTTAATACTATAGAAAAGCACTAAAGGTTTTTCAGTTAGAGTGTTTTCAGCTTGTTTATTTTCATATAAAAATATGGCATGCAGTTGCATTAATTGCTAATTATTACATTGAAATAAAAATGTAAAGCCTGTATAAATATTAGAAATCGTGAATATAAATAATTGGGAATCATGTAAAAAATTTAAATAAAATAAAAACAGTGCACATTTCATTTATCTATTATAACATTTATGTAGTTTTGTTTGCTTGGCTGTTTCCTTATAAAAGTGCAGAAATTTGTCAAGTTTTTCGTCAGGTGTCTTTTTTAATTATATGATGTCATTCCGTTGCTGTCTTGCCGCCAGCCAATCGCTGCATTGCTGATTGTGGTTTCGAGCATCGATGCATAGCCCCTTTTAAACCAACCCATGAACGCGCAATGATCTCAGATAACTCAATCCAGCCATACTAATCATCAACAACAGCTGCGTTCGAAGAACCAAATTAGCCAGATCCTGATTAGCGCAATGATATCATCTTGGATGTGACATTTCATCTCGGATGTAATAAGCGACGTACGAAGAACGGGCCCCAGGTGTTTGGGTTCAGGGGCCGATATAATATATTTGTCTTTTTGCCACATACAAGAACATGGATGAGACTCCTACATGAATTGCCTAAATACACATATAATGCTCAAGAGAAAATATAAACAGACTTTGTTTACTCGTATAGCAAACCAGTGATTCTTGTTGTGAGAAGGGCACAGGGCTTTCATGAAGTCCAAGAGAAATGGAGGGGGAGAGCTTGTCGTAAATGTCTTGAATAGTTTCACATGTCATGGTGGGTGGTGAAAATTCCAGAGTGTAAATATTTGAGAATAATGTCGCTTTATGTTGTTGGAGAGTCACAAAAAATACAGTTTCTGTAAACCACCATGGAGTTTTCTTGTACCTTTAGTATACTCTTAGTATAGAGGTCTGAATTCCCACTGATCCCTGATTAGATTTGTTGTGGTGTGAGGAAAATGTTGTAGTTGTAGGCAGGCGGTATAACTAAGTTGTTGACTGGAGGCTGTCTGTTATTTTGTTATTTTTCTAAATAATTCATTTGTGAAGCACATTTCTCAGTTCCCTGAAGCTTTGGCAAGTCTGATACATTTCTGCAAATCAGTGTCTTTTAAACAGATAAAAAAAAGCTATTTTTAAACGGCTTTACAAATTCTGTATTGCTGGAACAAGGCCTGACGGCATGTAAGTCGGCAGCAGGTGGAACAGGAATAAAATTTTGTTGGAGCAGGGAATGAAACTTGAGGGAGCAGTTGGTACTGGATTGGGAAAATCTCTCCCACACAGACCAAAACATTGCTTGATGGTGTTCATGAGAATAATAAGATATTTCAAAGCCTGTAGTTTAATAAAAATAACTTAATCAGAAAAATTCATGCTCTGTCCAGTACCATGTTTGTATAATTTCATTATTTACATAATTGAGCTAGCTACTTCAGAAACAGTTTGATAACTAATATGTTTGTGCATGCAAAAACAGTGCAGTTTGTTTTAACACTCATTTATATCTTGGTCAGCAGGAGGCTGGGCATTGCTGGTGATCTAAATTTTTAATATTTCAAGCTGTTCTTTTCAATTTTGACTCCATAATTTAGATTTGATCATTTGTTATTACTCAAAAAATGTATATGTATATAAATGTATATTAAGTGTAAAATATATGTATTGTTCAAAAGTTTAGGGTTAGTATATATATATATA
>NW_015541011.1:224188-250392 GCF_001515605.1 Sinocyclocheilus anshuiensis | reverse complement strand
TGTAGTATATATATATATATATATATATATATATATATATTTTAAAGAAATGAATGTTTGTTCAGCAAAGATGCATGAAAAAGATCAAAAGTGACAGTAAATACATTTATAATTTTGTTCAAATTAATGCTTTTGAAATTTCTATTCATCAAACAATCCTGAAAAAAGATATCATTGTTTCCATATAAATATTAAGCATCACAACTGTTTTCAACATTGATAATAATAAGAAATGTTTCTTGAGCACCAAATCAGTATAATAGAATGATTTCTGAAGGGCCATGTGACATTAAAGACACTGATTGGCTATACTGAAATAGAAAACAGTTTAAATTGTAATTTTTCACAATATTTCACATTTTAACTATATTTTTGATCAAATAAATGCTTCTTTCAAAAACACTAAAAAAATAAATCTTACCAACCCCAACACTTTTGAACGATGTGTAAATATCTTGGTGCATATCAATGAAAAAAAAAAATCTATTAAACATAATTTTTGATGTACTATTTTATTAAAATATGAAAACATGCCTAGATTATATTCAGCTAGATTTTATTGCATTTTATTTATAATGTTTCCTCTGATCAAGTGGTCTATATATATTATGCTGTAGCATCAAAAACCTGAACCTTTACTTTTAAATATTTTAATCACCAAACCCTACTTGATTTACTGCGTTTATCTTTTAGTTTTGACCTTTGACCTCATTATTTCCCCAAACAAATACTTATAAATAACCTGTGACCTTCATTCTCAAACTAGCCTGAATTTTAAGCTATTTTGGGAAGCTAAATTTAGGTCAAACCTAGAGTCAGGTCTGCATGACTCATCATGTAAACACAAACATTCAGTGACCAGGAATATTACAATATCAACATCATTGGTTGAACATAATCTGCCCTTCCTCTGCCTCTGTGTGTGTGTGCGTGTGTATGTCTCTCTTTTTGTGTGTGTGTGTGTGTGGGAATGAGTGCAGTGACTCATACAGGCAGCAGATTGAATCAAGAGGGAACAATAGATTTTGGCATGGATCAAAGAGACGGTATTACCTGTTTCCTGCCTCATTTTACCTTCTGTAGGCCACGACAGCAGCACTCTCGATTCTTCTTACATCCTCCTCAATAGCAAAACAACATCTCTCACAGAGAAGAAGGGCCACACTGCTGGGCCTCGGGCAGCTGGAGACTATTTTAAACTGAGATCCATGTTTCCTCTGGCCTCAGTGGACCTCCGCCTCTGCTTTTACTTCAGACGTCAAGTATCAGTTTTATGCAGCTCAACAGCATCAGTAAAGCACTGAGGAATATGAACATGACTCGAAGCTCAATTAGATGTGGTATGTTTTTTTTTTCTTTACTCCATTCACGCCTTCTGGGCTTCTTATCAGGGTTTAACAAATCTGCAGCCACAAGTGCCAACTGTTTTTTTTTTTCTGAGATATATGCTAATAGCTTTCAAACTCTGTTTTGCATATGCTTGCTCTGAGGCTACACATTGGAAGAATTATCTTTTGTCCTTGATAAATCTGTTACTCTGTCTGCCTGTTTTTTGTTTTTCCGGTCACATTTACTGTTGTTTTGTGAATTTAATGGTCAAAATCGATGGGTGTCTGTGCAATCGGGAATTCCACTCGAGGGCGAAAGATTTCCTCAAACAGATTACGCATCGGGTTCAAGTTGGTCATGTGAATTCGCTGCATTGACCAACAGAAAGCTGCTTGGTTTGAAAGTGACTGAGCTGTGTTTCATACACTGCTGCACTACTGACAATGAATAATGGATGTTTTTTTTGTCAAACAAAATTTTGCTAATGTCTTATGGGCAAAAAAATCCAGTAGTTATGTTTCTGGATCATATCTCTGCACATTTTCTCATTTTTTTCTTTTTTTTTTCATAAAATATAAAAATCTTATTTTATTTTCTCATTCTGATGATGTCACAAATGATTGTGATTGAAAATGGCAATATGCTATCAAGACAGATATTTCAGTATTTTTTAAGTGATGATTGATGATGATGATGATGATGATGATGGCGGCCTCCGTGGCGTGCTCTGCAGTTGTTTTTGTGTTTTTGTTAGTTTGTCCTGTCTTTAGTTATATCCCTGCAATCAGTTTCACCAGAGACGAATTGCTGGACATTCGGCACTACACATCACCCGATATATTACCGGTTTTCGACTATTCTGATGTTTTGCTGGACATAGTAGTTGGCGGAGCAGCTGCGCTGATCAAGCGTTTCAGGACGCGCAGACGGGGCAAGCAAGCCGGCGCCCTCGTGAAGCTCAGGCAGCGCAGATTTCAAACGCTGTTGCCTAACATCCATCTGGCGAACCTCCGCTCTCTACCCAACAAAACGGACGAACTCCTTCTGCTCTCCTGGACAAACTGAATGACGCCATACCGGACAGCATGTTAAGATTCTGTTTCTTTACATGTATTTGTTTACTGACCGTTGCATGCAATCGTGAAATACAGCATTGATTTTTTTAAATTGGCTATTCGTTTGTGTGAGAAAAAAAAAAAGATTTCGGGTTCGGGCTCTAAATTGAACTGTGCCACTCGGGTCGGGTCAGGCTGGGTCAGACGATCTCGGGTACGGGTCGGGTTCGGGCTTCAGTTTAAAGCCTGTGCAGACCTCTACTCTGGACCCCTCACATCCAGCACACTCCCTCTTTGAACTGTTGCCATCTGGTTGACGCTACAGAGCTCTGAGCACCAGAACGGCCAGACACAGGAATAGTTTCTTCCCTCAGGCAATCCATCTCATGAACACTTGACAATAATCGTGGAACACGCAACACTATTTATTCACTCATACACTTATTTATCTAACACACACACTTAGTCTACACCACAAATTTGCACATAATATACCTGTACATACAAAACTGTCTTATTGTAATATACCTGCACATACAATTGTCAATTTATATATTTTTATTTCTTATTTACTTGTTCTATTTTTTATTCTTTTATTCTTCTTTTATTATCTGTGTTTTTGTACTGTCGCTGTCATTCTGTTGCACTGCGGAAGCTTCTGTCATGAAAACAAATTCCTCATATGTGAAAACATATCTGGCAATAAAGCTCATTCTGATTCTGATTCTGATTCTGATTACTGCCAATGAGATTCTGGCATAGAGTTTGGCTTAGAAATTAATTTAGAAATTGGCCCAGAAATTGCAGACAGGTATAGGATCTTTGTTTAGAGTTTTTCTTTCTGATAAGGAACACTGACCAAAGTTGTTTCCATAGAGTTATTCACATATTATACTAAATATAAGAGTTTGTTTAGATGTATTAACAAATATTGACAACAGGAGAAACGTTGTTCCAGAAGATAACTAACATCCTCTTTAATCTGTTAACCAGCATAACATGTCATTCCAGTTTGTCCAGTTGGGTGACACTGGAGTTCGAGTAAAGTTGCTTTACATGTCATTTGAATACCGTGTCATCAGAGCAATTCTGTTTACACTCAACCGCTCCTCTGTCATAGTTTAACGTTCCCATGACTTGTCAGGTTCACTGAAATTTGATTCGAGTGAAAGACAGAGAAAGGGATATTCCCACACTAGAAATATCACAAGGGCTTCTGTGTTGTGTTTTTACACCCAAAGTTAAATATCTTTGCACCTATAGCCGATGTACTCCATTGTAACAATATAAATGGTGTCGTTTTCTTGTCATTTTTTCTTAGCTAACATACCCACATGTCTGTAAAGTAACGTCAGGGTATGTCTTTAATTTGAATTCAGTATATATTAATGATAAAAACCGATGGCTGCATAAAAATTTGGCTGCATGGCTGATTCTGAAGTGATTCATTTATTTATACATTCTATATTTTGCTTTCAATGTCTCTCAGATCGCAAGATCGCTCTCAAGACACAACATTCTGCTCTCTGAAGTATTGACAAAGGATTATACTTTCTCTCCTAATAACTTTCAAGGCTTAATTTGCTCACCGTTGACGCGACTGGTTAATCTCATTTCTCCAGACGTCTGAGCTATTGAGTTTCTTGAAGGAGGTGAAGGAGGCTTGTGAATTACTTCTGATATCATAGACAGGAAGAGACAGCGGTTTGCGTAACAGAGGGGTTAGGAAGTTAATTGAAAAGACCTTGTGAACCTTGTTTCATCCACGGGAGCCTTATTTTACTTTCTATTCAATATCATGTGCTGGAATCCTACAAAGGAAAAATAATTGAAAGAATCATATTCTACTTTTGTGAATTTAAGCAGGAGGACTTTTAAAGAGTTCCATCTGTTTTTGGTCAAAGGAATCCAGGACTTCACTAACTTGATTCAAACTAAGTTGGCTTCAAGTTACAGGTGAATACTAGTCGTGGTATTGAAGGTGGGAGAGAGCACTGTACATTCACTCCCCCCACCTACAATCCCTGCCGGTATGAGATTAGAACCCGCAACCTTTGGGTTACGAGTCCGACTCTCCAACCATTAGGCCACGACTTCCCCCACTCGTTAGTATTGTCATAAATATTGATTTTTGTATGTATAGCGAAATGGTTTCCCGTTTTGCGGAGAATTGATACACTAGTACCAGCTGTGTTTTGTTTTTTTTGTCTCCCTCCCTGCCAAAATTAAACCTTGTGGGTTTAACTCTTTAAAGTGAAGAAATTGTTACTGTGAAGTAAAATAATTAATATACCTATTCTAAAATATTCATCATCGTAGTCATGTATCCATTTTTTTCATGGTATTGTATTAATACAAATTCTAGTATTGAAACACTAATATGCATCCATTTGAAATACTATCTGTTGGCTTTCATTTATAGGCTTATAAGTAGCTGATCTTAGTTGTTAAATAAGACCACAGTATTAAAGCAGAAGGTCATAAGTAACAGCATGTGAAAGTGATTTCTTATTCCAGCGGTGTTTATCCTGCCTGATTCATCTTCCTTTTGATCCCTCTTGCATTTTTCTCTCTCCAGCGTCCTGCCTCTCTGACTGTCACAATTGATTTTGGAGATAAGCAGCCTTCAAAGTCTTATTGCACACTGCCAAGAATCTCCAAGCTACATGATGGATTACGTCAAATTGCCATCTATACTTATCCATGAATGAGCTCATTTTGTGACAGTGGCTTGTTGATGCCTCTATATCAAATGGCAGGATGTAAAACAGACATTAAACTGAGATAAGTGTCTTGGGTTGACTAGTGAGGATATAAATTTGTGCCATATAGCCACTCAGATAGAAGTCATATTCATGATGTGTTGCCAAAGACTTGTCTTTTTTCAGATACTGAACAGATTGCTCTTTATCTGTCTTTAAAGACAGATAGAGATCTTTCCTTCTCATACCTCTCAGAGAGGTCATTGGCCTGACGGTTGAAGTGGCTCTTCCATGTCATCTTCAGGGCTATTGACTGTCAGATAAATGTTTTGTGATTTGAGAAAGTGTTAGCCGCACAACACCCTAATGACTGCCATTATTTTGAATGTAGCCACATTTAAGCAGGACTGTATAAATCTAGAGCTTTACGCAATTAAAGCTGGGCGATACATTGAATATTGGTATGGTAATTTTGCTGACAATATTAAATTAGGGAGTATCGTGAATATCGTGATAACATGCTTTGCAGTGTTAAACATTGTAGTCAATCCAGTGTTAATTTTGACAGGCATTTTTGATTTAGTCTTAGTCTTTATCTTGAGACGAAAATGCTTAATAGTCTTAGTCACATTTTAGTCATTTGAATCTTTCATAGTTTTAGTCGACGAAAAGTCATTGCATTTTTGTCGACTTTTAGTCATTACTTTTAGTCAAACTGCAGTTACCAACATTTATTTTGGTAGCTATTTTATATGTAGTCTTCAAACAAAAATAATCATTATTCTTCTCTCTTTAGACCAAATCAATTAAGCTTATGAGAAATTTGAATCAAGGATTGAATTTGGAAAAACTTGAATAAATGATGACAATTTTCATTTTTGGGTGAACTATCCCTTTAACAGTAGTGAAAAGGGAGCAACTTATAAAAATTATAGTTGTTCATATATAAAATATATAATATATATAATTTATAATTTTTGAAAAAGAAGCAGAATAAGACAATAAGACAAATACGAAAGAGATACAAATTAAACAAATTTTTCAGATACAGTAGGTTTACTTAAAGAGCAGGCCATATGGGTTTTGAAATATATCTCTTTTGCAGTTTATAACATAGCTATCCTTACATGAAAACAATATGCAAAGTTGTTAATCAAAAAAGTTTATGATAAATAAAGATATTGTCTCTCAAAAGAGAGAGTCGATTCTGAATCGCCTTAACGAGTCGTCATATTTTCGAATCTTTTGCCTGTTACCGGTATACGTCACTGGGTAGCAGAGTTCTCGCTATGAACTGGCAGATCAATGTTTCAATGTTTGGCAGATCATACTTCTTTTCTCTCCAAAACGGTAGGAAGTTAAATGAAATGCAATGTGGAGGATGTTAACTGTGACAAGATGATTGACAGGCCAGTTTACAGTGACAGGGTGCGTGTGTCTATGCGACAGAGTGTCCGTTAAAGACGCAGTTATGTGATGTGATAGTATGTCCCAAAGCTTGCCTACTCTTCTACTACACACTCAAAAGTGTGTACTTTTTCTTCACCAAAAGAGTACATACTTCAAGGGCATAGTATAAGTAGGCACATTGAGACGCAGCATAAGAGTTTTTCATTTGCTGTACCAAGTCTGAGAGTGTTTGGACAAGTTTGAACTGCTTGGAGTCTCTGGACATATAAAATGTGCCAAAAATGAAATGACGAGAATTGAAGATTACTGTTTTATGAGAGCTTCGTTCGTTGCACTGCGATGGAGTGCTTGGATTATTACCATTCGTGTAGGCTGCTCCTTTTCCAGTTGTGTTTGGGCCGTATGGAAGCTCAATCATCAGACATTAAGCGCTGAGAAGTAATGCTGCTGACAAAGGAACAACGAGACTAAAGATTACCGAGCTATGAGAGTTTCGCTGGCTGCACAGTGGACGGGTGTCCGGATGTTCACTACGCCATTCGTTATTCAGCTGTGTTTGAGCTACGTGGGATTGGAATGCTGTGAGTGAGTTTCGTCTTGTCTTGTGCGGACCCACTGACTGTACGTTGGAGGTAGGACTTGAACAGTTCATTCTTCCTCCTCAACAAAGCCATTTAATCACCATCGGCTCTCGGAAAAGATGGGTTTAGTGGATATCTAACCCGCGCCGCAACCACACACACACACACACACACACACACACACACACACACACACACACACACACACACACACACACACACACACACAAACATCACTCATCTTTTTTTGAACCCAAAATTTAAGGACATAAACATTCAAATTAGTTATTTGAATTGTTGAAAGAGTCATGGGTTCAACTGTGTTGATTTTGCAGTAAACACTTTGTATATATTGTTACAATTGCTGTTCTCTTCATATCATGTCTTTTTCAAGGAGGGGCAAAAAAATCTCCTTTTTAAAGGGGTCATATGATGTTGCTAAGAAGGAGCGTCCGGAAGGATATGTGACGACCCCGGGCTGGACTCCGCTTCATCCACGGTGAAAGCCGATCTGGCGATCCATAGCTCGAAGTTGATGTACTTCCTCAGCGACCAGCACAGATCAGCTCCAGGCATGACGAAGCCATATCGTCCTCTTTTGGAAGGCCAAACAAAGTAGTTTTGCTTTCACAACGAAACACACAGCGCCTTCACGACATGGCGGCAGCAACAATACTACAGCGAGAATAAAAGTTACGCCTTCTTTCTTTGCGTGAACATTTGGGCGGCGTTATGCAAATCTTCCCACATTGTGACGTAGACATGTGGGGGCGTGTTAGAATGAGCCGTTTTAGGTAGGCATGGTTGACTCTTAACTTTTATAAAGAATATCTCTTTGGATTTGAGACTTTAGTCTTTGCAACTTTACAGATCTTCTTTATGCACCAAGAGCTTGTAACACTCCAAAGAGAAAGGAAAAATTGAAATCGCATCATATGACCCCTTTAAATTATTCCATCTGCTAAGCCATCAGACTGCCAATCGGAGAAGTGTGATTCGTCACTTAACAGAACATGTTTCCACTGCTCCAGAGTCCAGTGGTGGCGTGCTTTACATCACTCCATCTGAAGCTTGGCATTGTACTTGGTGATGAGGCTTGCATGTAGCTGCTCGGCAAGGGAAACCCATTCCATGAAGCCCCCACCGCACAGTTTTTGTGCCCAGTGGGAGTTTGGAACTCTTTAGCTATGGAATCAGCTGAGCGTTGGCAAATTTTAGGCCCTTTTTACCCCTGGTTTTAAGATGTGTTTTGGTCGATCTGATCACAAGTGGATGATGCTAAATACAGGTGTAAACAGGGTAGAGATGTAACGATTCACTCAACTCATGATTCGATTCGATTCACTTTTTTTTTTTAACAAAATGAGATTTAAGACAAATTATAAATTAAATGTGTCCTTTTATTATTGCTTGGACAAAATACTGTCTGTTATGGGGAAGTCGTGGCCTAATGGTTAGAGAGTCGGACTCATAACCCAAAGGTTGCGGGTTCGAGTCTCGTACCGGCAGGGATTGTAGGTGGGGGGAGTGAATGTACAGCGCTCTCTTCCACCTTCAATACCACGACTGAGGTGCAAGGCACCGAACCCCCAACTGCTCCCCGGGCACCGCAGCATAAATGGCTGCCCACTGCTCCGGGTGTGTGTTCATGGTGTGTGTGTGTGTTCACTGCTGTGTGTGTGCACTTTGGATGGGTAAATGCAGAGCACTAATTCCGAGTATGAGTCACCATACTTGGCCACATGTCACTTCACTTCACTTCACACTTCACTTCACAAAAAGTTTCTTTGTGAAATTGAAATATAGGCTAACGCTATAATAATATACTAATATAGCACTTATAAATGATTGCTCTTTTGTTGGTTTTGATTGCTTCTGTTGTCCTCAGTCGCTTTGGATAAAAGCGTTTGCTAAATAACAAAATTTAAATATAATGTAAATGTAAATAACAAAACTAAATTGAAATTTTAAAACAAGCTCCAAATCAAATAAATAAGTAACACAAATAAAAGAAATATCTTCATAAAAACAAACTAAGGCTTTGTCTGTGCTCTTTCCATTTAAAATTAGAGGCAACCACTGCATTTTAATCATGATCCAAACAAAGATGCTGCATGCATGCAACATGAGCAGTTTTTAATCTAAATTACATTGTACAATTTCAAAATTTGAAGCAAAAACAATGGTTTGACTTCAGTTTTGTGAAACTGTGCATAAAAAATATCTGCATGAAACAGAAACAGCAGACGAGCTGAATGAGATGCAGATTCACTCTCTGCCAGCAGGTGGCGCTTAAAGCATTTCTTTGGTTTCCGCTGTAAACAAAGCAGCGCTGCACTTATGAACTTTAATATGCATTATACAGAAGCAAGATGAAAAGAAAAAATACCATCAAAAGACAGTAAGTTCCCCTCAGACATACATTCATATAAACTCTATCAACTAAACAAATAACATGATTTGTTTAGCATCTCAACCGATTTGAATCGTCACATATTTAAATCGATTTTCAACCGGCTCGCGGTTAATCGTTACATTCCTGAAACGGGGTGTAAAATGCTTTGAGCTTGTCCACTTTTGACCACTTCCAGAGGTAGTCGGTTCGGATTGCTCTCGTAGTGTGGACGCTCATGTGGTCAAATGCATTCAAACTGACACTAAAGACAGATAATAAGGGACTTGTTGTTGGGAAGCGCGCTAGTCAGACGGGATTTAAGCTTTGCTGGGCTGAAGCAGAAAGTTTATTTTGAAAAACAGCAGAAATATACGAAAATGTTCCAGCCATTGGTCATCAGTAACCAATGAGCACAATGTTTATCAACCAGTCCTGACTAGCACTAACCCACAGCATTCAGCATTCTGTCTATCATTGCAAAAATGAAAGCAGCTTTCCTCGTCTCATTCTGTCGTTGCATTTTGCGAGCATATGAAAGTTGTGTGAGCTTATTTTGTCCACTGGATCAAAATAGCTGAAAAAGCCCATACATATACATGAACACCACTTTCTGCAGCATCTTTCTTCGCTAACACCATAAGCAGCATAAATCTGATGTAATATTAGTAAGATTAGTGCGCATCAACATTTATGCACACAACATTGGTATTCTGACGAAAACAGAGAGACCCGCCCATAGACGCTCCTCTCAAAGAAATCAGGACAGAGGCATTTGAAAGTGGACAGAAGAGACGGACAGTGTCTCCCTCATATACGTTTGATCCGATCAACCCAAACGCATCAAACAGGGCCTCACACACTATGCACCTCAGTACTTGGTGACCCCACTCTGTGACTTTACATGGTCTTCCAACGTGATCTCATGATAATTTGTATGTATTTTACGTAAAATGTGGTACTATAAAACGTACATTTACTTACGTTTTTACAGGCACTAAAACGTACAATACTGACGTATTTTCAGCCTCTAAACGTACAAATACTTACGTATTTTCAGCATTTAAACGTACAAAACTGATGTATTGACGACACCTAAAAATGAATCCTTATGAATATTGAAATTGCGGCATTCATTTTATTAGTTTTTAGTTGTCATATGAATTACTTTGTTTTCAGTTGCATTATTAAATGGTTTACTCGTTTACTTATGAAATGATAACATTTCGTTTTGTTGTGATTTCTGCTGCCAGCTCGTTTCCAAGAATATGCCTACATAATGTTAAACACGACTTCACTTTAAACCTTAAAATAAATAAGAACGCTCATTGGCTCTTGCCTGCATTCGTCACAGATTGCGACATGCCTTGTTTCTGGTGAGGTGTGTTTGAATGATGCGCGCGTGCGCCTTCACGAGTTCACGGAGTGGATCGGGAAAATTATCTGGATAATATTTTCAGCGATTAACAACATAAATTCTGCTCTGGATCACACACACCTACTGTATTCCGCCAGAGAGGACTGCGGGTGCAACGTATCATTTGGATTACATTTGGTACTACTTTTGACATTTTTGCAATAAGTAAATGATTGTAATGGCATTTATCTGTCCGTCATGTTTTTTTTATACTGTACAGAAATGTTTAGGTTTATAGGTAGGAGTGGAATTAGCGACTATAAAAATATTTTAATGCTATATTATTACTAAAATGGTTATTTTCCTACGTATTTCGGTCATTTGCGTTTTATCCTTTCATATTCGCTATAAAATTGGTAGGTTAAGGGGTCTAAAAATCTAAATTGCATATTAATAAAATGATAAAAATGCATATTCGCTATAAAATGGGTAGGTTTAGGTTTGGGGTAGGTTAAGGGGTCTAAAAATCTAAATTGCTTATTGATAAAATGATAAAAATGCATGGATACGAATATCTTAATGATATAAACGATACGTAAATATTTGTATGTTTTTTAGCTAAAAATACGTAGCGATTTGTACGTTTTAAACGTTGAAATACGTCTAAATTGTACGTTTTAGCATTAATATAAACGTACAAAAGTGTACGTTTTGTGCTTGTAAATGTTACGTATTAATACCTACGTATAAACATGAGACCAGGCTGGGTCTTCCAAGTTGTTGCTGTTCCTAAATGCTTCCACGTTCCAATAATACTTCTTACTGTTGAACTTGGAATATCTTGCAGGAATGAAATTTCACAAACTGACTTATTGCAAAAGTGCCATCCTATCACAGTGCCACACTTGAATTTACTGATTTTTTCGTTGAGCTCCTCAGAACGACCCTTTCTTTCACAAATGTTTTGGAAACATTTTGGAGACATGTTGTGATATTTTTAGCGATGTCACCCAACCCTAGACGCAAGGTCATAGACTTGAGTTGCACTCACAGTTCTCCTGCCTTACCAGGACTACTTAAGTAGCTCTTCTGTGTCCTTTCCCTGAGTTGAAACTCAATTTCAGTAAACACGTGACCTGCTAGGCTGTTGGTGTCTGAGACTGTTGTAGAAGTAAGATACTAAATGTGGCGTCCCATTTCATAGAACCAATTCCCACTCGGACGTTATTGTATATACAGTGCTGACAGCAAAATTTTCATTACCTTTCCAATGACAGATTAATGAGTAATCTGTTGGTGAGAATTTGCTCTTGAGGGATAAAACAGTTGGTATGCAACAGCTGGCACTGAATGGTTTATGGTTATGATGAACAGTTTAGACAAAATGACAAGGTACGATACAGCATGACGCTACATTTCTTAACAGATATTTTCCTTTAAAAAAACAAAAGTGTCATGTTGCTGGCTCTCAGCTCCTATTACAAGAGAGATGGCATAGCTTGGCATACTTTAATTCTACTCCAGCAGCTAGCTTAGATATTTTAGTTACATTTTCATTAGATTCCATGCTCTATTCTTATTACACTGCTGGCAAGTCTCTAGAGGCAAAGTTTGGCTGCATCCCAGCATTCTATTACAATTCATCTTATGTACAGTATTAATATCTTTTATGTACCAATGAAACAAGTCTGACACTTCCCTAGTCAATTTGCAGGTACTTTTAACTGCTTTTGTTGGTATTTACTGTCCATCTGTATAGAAACATTTTTGTTGACTTTGTTTCGTACACATTTTGTCAGGCTGTCAGGAATTCAACTGGTATTGCAGTTAAATACTGAGGTTATGTCTGCCAAAATGCATTCAACAGATCCTAATACTGTGCAGTTTAACTATACTAACTATACTAGCAAGGGAGAGAGAATTATTTTTCTGCTAACAAATTTGCAATTAATGGGTGCAGTACAGCCAGTGACCTCATACATAAAACCATGCATATAAATGTTGCCATATATATATATTTATGTGTATGTCAATGAATTGCTGCTGAATTGACCACTGTTTTGGCATACAGTTGCAGTCATGTGCTTTAGGAAACCCATTTTTGGAAAACACTGAGAGCAAGCCATCACAACACTGCAAACTATTGCCAAAAATTGCAATTGAGCATTCAACATGCAGATGCATGTGTTGTATTATTCATTGTGTTTTTTATGTGGCAATGCTTGTCATTAGGTTGTTAAAGGCATTTAAGATGTCAGATGAACAAGACTGTCTAGAATAAATGGACTGAAATATACGGCTTGTGATGACCCATGCGTTATGTGCATCATCCCTGGGTTGAATTGTGGTATTGCTCCGCCTTCCAACTGATTGTTCTCTGATGGGTTCATCGAGGACACCTGCTGTTGGTTTCCTGTCTTGCCTTTTAAAAAGCAGTATGACAACTGGCCAGAGGCGAGCTGCATTTTGGACTTGATGCATGTGTTGTATTATTCATTGTGTTTTTTATGTGGCAATGCTTGTCATTAGGTTGTTAAAGGCATTTAAGATGTCAGATGAACAAGACTGTCTAGAATAAATGGACTGAAATATACGGCTTGTGATGACCCATGCGTTATGTGCATCATCCCTGGGTTGAATTGTGGTATTGCTCCGCCTTCCAACTGATTGTTCTCTGATGGGTTCATCGAGGACACCTGCTGTTGGTTTCCTGTCTTGCCTTTTAAAAAGCAGTATGACAACTGGCCAGAAGCGAGCTGCATTTTGGACTTGGTTTCGTTTGGTTTCTGTTTAACGTTGTTTTACTTTATACATCCAACATTACTACAGACCATTACACTTTCATGCATTCACTTAACTTTACACCACTGATTCCTGACTGCTTCATGTTACATTGTTTCTTTCTGTATAGTTCTATTTTGTTAATAAATTTAGTATGTTATTTGCACTTTCTTGTGTGTCCCCGTTTTTGTTACGTCCTTTTCGAGCCATGGGGCGTAACATGGCTGTTTTTCTTTGTAGCAACATTTCAACAAAATTCCCAGAAATAAAGATAATAACAAGAAATGTTTTAACACATTTGCCATTTAAAAATGTTTCATCTTGTCATTCTTTTAAAAATTATTTTGCACTCTTTGCATGACAGAAATTCAGTATCATTAGAGCTCAGTTAGTATGAAATCCTTGCATTTTTGTATTCTGTAGGAAACTCTAGTATACAAGTAGACTATTGTGCAGAAGTTTGGGGTCAGTAAGTATTTTTTTTTTTTTTTTTTTGATGGAATTAGTACTTTTTATTTCGCAAGAATGCATTAAATTGGTCCAAAGTGACAGTAATGTTTATAATGTTCCAAAAGATTTCTGTTTTAAATAAATGCTGTTCTTTTGAACATTTATTCATCAAAGAATTCTGAAAAAATCATGGTTTCCACAAAAAACTGTTTTCAAGAGTAATAATAGTAATAAGGATAATGTGAGATGGCAGACTGGCTGCTGTGAATTCAGCTTTGTCATTACAGAAATAAGTTACATTTTAACATGTTAAAATAGAAAACAGTTATTTTAAACTGTAATAATATTTTACAAACTTACAGTTTTTACTTTATCAAATAACTGCAACCTTGGTGAGCATAAGAGACTTAAAAAAGAAAAGAAAAAAGCATTTAAAAATCTTACAGACCCTAAACTTTTGAACTTTTGGTACTAGTGTATGTTCCAAGCATTAAAGGGGTCATATGATGCGATTAAAAATGTTCCTTTCTCTTTGAAGTGTTACAAGCTCTTGGTGCATAAAGAAGATCTGTAAAGTTGCAAAGACTAAAGTCTCAAATCCAAAGAGATATTCTTTATAAAAGTTAAGAGTCAACCACGCCTACCTAAAACGGCTCGTTCTAACATGCCTCCACATGTCTACGTCACGATGTGGGAAGATTTGCATAATGCCGCCCAAATGTTCACGCAGAGAAAGAAAATACTTTTTTCTCGCTGTAGTATTGTTGCTGCCGCCATGTCGTGAAGGCAAGCAGAGTCCAGCCCGGGGGTCGTCACATGTGGTTGCCGCAAGCCCACCTGCCGCTCCTTCGTCGAATCCGCTGGCAGCGCCGTTCTCAAGCCCGCCTGCCACCGCTCACTCTAGCTGCCGGCCTCCGCTCACTCAAGCCCGAGTATGTGGAAAATAATGTGTTTTTTTAACTTTAATCCGCATAAACACATTTCATTACACCAAATACACAAAATAATGTTCTTTTTAGCAACATCATATGACCCCTTTAAGGTTTGACTAATAACTCATGCAGAAGGGTTATTACTTCAGTCTTAGCAAGCTCTAGGAGCTCTTTTCAGGGGTCGGCTCTCTCAGTGCCTTGACACTGACACAAGACACCACTACACCGCTGGCATTTTACCCTCCCAACCATACGAGACAGCTAGACACTCTAAAGCCCCGGCAACAGAGACAGAGCGCTGAAGCCTAAGCTGTGAAGAGACAGGTAAACAAAAGCCTGCTGCTGTTCTGCAACACTGTATATGGCATCAGAGGGACGCTTAATGATTGTAAGTGGAGACCAGGTCATGTTCACCATTGTGAAAATGCTCTCACTGAAGTAATGGGGTCTCTTAAGTACGGTTTTAGCTTACTGGTAAACAAGCTGCACTAGCGTGTTTTCTAAAGGCGATGTCTGGCTGGTTTGCAGAGTGTTTTCACAGTGTGAAGTTCAGTCTTGCTTTAGTTAAATTTTAATTTCAGCTGATTTACTGTTATGTGCTTCTGAGATATGCAAGTAACCAAGCTTTTAATGCGACTGAAACTTAATAATATAGTCGAATGCAATAATGAAACTACTCAATGAATCATTTCACAGCTTATAACATTATATTAAATGGCTGTCATATGAAACATTTTTGGCTGCTGTACATAGCATTAAATTGCATGCTGACACTAGGTCAGTGTGTGGGATTTCTAACTGATTATGTGGTGATTCATTGTTCTCATTGTAATCAGGGGTCCTGCATTAAATGTCAGAAGATGAAATTTGTATCTGAGCTTTTTTGTATATTTCATCTCTCTCCCTCATTCTGTGTGATGTGAATGGGAATAACCTTGTCCCAGTGAAAGAGCCATTTGAAATGCTTTTCAACCTGCTTCCGGTGTTTAAACACAGCTTATCTGAACATTTTTAAATAGACACCAGCTTTACATGCCCATTGAACAAATAATGGTTCAAGGCAATTCATTTTGCAGCTGTAAACATACCAGCTGGCTTTTGCCAAGCAATATAGAGACAAATCCTTCACTTTGGGGCGAGTTGTCTGTTTAATTGAGAGATTGTAGCCTTTTAATTTGTTTCTGACACATTTAAGCAGTCATCTGACGTGCACTAGCTGGATATAGTCTTGGATCCTCAGATAACTGAATGCATAGTTCTTCTTGTCTTTCACTTGCAGTTTGGCTTGTGTTGTGCCAAGTTTTCTTGAGGGTCTCATCAGCTGTTATGACCACTTGATTTAACTTCCAGTCATCATGATTCAGAGAGTCTTGTCACAAATTGAAAAGAAATTCATAAAGTGTGGCAGTGATGTCTTAAAAAACAGGTGACAAGACAAGCTACTAAAGGAAATCAACAGACCGGCTGAGAAATATTGACTTGAATTTGAAGTGAAAAGTCTGGTTCACATTACAGCTTATTCTCAATGACGGACGGACATGTTAAGCAAATAACTAGTTTTAGTTTTTCTGTTTCCTTTTATGAGCCATCTCATATGAGCCATCTCTTATGTTTATCTGAAATATTTTATAGCATGATAATGAACCAGCCTGGAAAACATTTATTCAAAATCAGTATGGCAGAAAAAAAAAACTGCAAAAAAATAAAATAAATAATGACATAAAAAAAAAAAAATCGAAATAGAATTTGCATCAAATTTGACACCAAACCTAAATGTAGGGTTGCACAATTTGGGAAAAATTATATTTATTATTAAATAATACTACTAATAATAATTATATACAAATATTATTTATGTGTATGTATATATATATATATATATATATATATATACTTTTGTAAAAAAATAAAATAAATACAGAGCCACACTTCACAGTGAACATACAGCATATTTATTTGATTTGATTAAATCACAGCCTTTGTGTAATTTCAGTTTTTTTTTTCATATAATGGTGTATATTTAAAAGTATAAGGTGGTACTGATGTAGCATTGCAGCAAGACGTAGTGAGTATTTCTACACAATCACATGAGACTAAACAGGTGTTGCGATTATAAAGATCCAGGGGCTCCTTTCAAGGATGCACACCATGTTTGTGCACACAAATCCTTCACTTATCACAGGCTGTCAGCCAGAATAGTAAAGAGCTCCATTACAAACAACTGTAAAGCTTATATAGTCGCTGCAACCTGTGGCATCTCCATGCAGTGAATTATGGTCTTTAAATATATAGGAGCGACTGGAAAGGAAACAATGTGCTCTGACCTCACCTCTACCTCTCTCTGCCTCAGTGGAAGTGTGAAAGCATGTCGAGTTCACGTTTACACTCTTGATGCACACCAGTGTGTTCTGCTGTTGAAAGGATGCCTCGTGACTTCAAAGCATTCCTGTTCAGATAGGGAGGGTTTTACATTCAAGGCTTTGAGGTCAGTTTGCATCCATTTAAAAATAGCTTATATTTTGAGGGGGAAAAAAATAAATCAACACCCAATTTTTATAATGCCAAGAAACTACATTTCATGTCTTCTATTTGGTTTCAAATTTATTTTATTTATTAATTGATTTTATGAGCTTTTTATTATAAATAATTTCAGAGCTCTACTATGGCTTCTTCTGCATGGCTTGTCTGCCAAATATTCAGGACGTAGCGTGGGAGTTGATGGTGGTGGAGTCATGTCTGATACCAGTTGCTTTATCTCTTAGGAACCAGTGAGCTTCCTGCACTTTGCTTGAATACTACTACAGTCTCCAAGGCTGAATTTATCTTGGCTCTTTATTACAACAGAACAGCGCTCTTTCATACTGTTACTGTATATTGCTTTCAGTTAGCTTAAAGACTGTATATTTACGAAGAAACATTTGGGTTCCGGAAGTAAAAATTATATTAATTTTCTTCATAGGGGAATTGATTTTGAAACCTTTAAAGAGCTACAAGGTTAATGTAGCAAGGTTTTTAATAAATGGTATATTCTTTTGTTGAAGCCACCAGATGCATTATTTAATCCTTTTTTTTTTAAATGATCATGTTTAACAGTGAGAATTCCGGTTAAAAACTACATTACCCATGATTCTGCAGATAAATTTCCAGAAATCGGAGAATCAAAACAATCAAATTGCATCAAAAGAATGCTTTAGCTTCCACCCACTACCATAAAGCGCTGCAAATGATGTAATTGTTTTATATTTCTTCATAATTTTTCATTTGATTGTCATTCGTAATGTTTCATGAGATTGTAGTTCTTACCCTCATTAAAGCCGTTAAGCACACAGTCGTGCACCTTTGTCTTTTTACCTGGTTTTCAAATTTTTGTTTTTTGGTAAAAGATGCAAAGTTTGTTGTGCTTCACCTCAGCTGATTGGTTTGGTTCACTGCTTATAGCCTGTAACTCTTTAACAGAGACTTTTAATTAATAGAAAAACATTAGGATAAATACTTTCAAGGTCCAAGGAACCAAAGTTGTTGAAAAAGTGGGCAGGCACTGTTGCAGTCTATATGGCAGAATAAGTCCCACCTTCTACATAAATGAGCCAATCGTCAGTTGGTAAAGTCATTGGAGCTGCCATTAGAAGCAGTTAGTGTCCTGAGACGTGTGCTTGGGACTGTGCATTGGCTGGACCAACCTGCTAATGAAGCTTAAGAAACAACATCTATGGGATGGTTATTGTCAGATTTTGGTGCTGATTTTTCCTTATGAAATTTCGCTAATGTGTCCATACCTTAAAGCAACTGTATGTAGTTCTGAGTATTTTTTTTAGATTATGTAGAGTTTGAGTGAAATTCACCATTGTAAATATATCACTGTCATAATTACAGCGAATAATTGTACAAGTGGCTTTGGCTGTACACATGCATTTGTTGCTGCCGTAAAGTAATCCGGCCTTTTCACTGAATTTCGTACCCACTCACCAAACTTGCATACTCCCAGTCCCAAAACATACATCTGGTGAAAGAAACAAAAGCCATTCGCCTTATTTGAAGTCGGTGTACCATTAGAATGATTTTGTTAAAGTGACATTTCAAGATAAAAAATGTGCATACAGTTGTTTTAAGTTACGTTGTAGTTTGAGCGTATAATTATAATTATATAACCTTCAGATTTCTTTATCAGACTTCTTTTCTTTTGTGTTCCTTTTGCACACATTTTCGATTAACACTCTGCAGCCATTAAACAGATTTGAAAGGTGCTTTTTATCAGCTCAGACATAGACTGCAGTGTAACTTTGATTACAGTACTTATGCATGCAGTTATTTAGTCTCTTGTTGTTATTTAGTCTCTTGGTGTTCATTTCATGAAGCACTTTAATGCATAGTAGAGACAATGCCCCTGTTCATATGGTGCACAGTCTGTTTCTGCTGTGCAGTCGTGTCCCCCTCAAATGTAACAGACCACTCTTGATGTTGATGCAGTTTCCTAAAATAGGCACATTGGAAATACATGTCACGCTGACATGTTGCCAAACCTCAGACTATGTTACACTGAGAGTATAAATCTTTTCCAGTTGTACCTTACTAACTTACTGTTTGTAATATTATAGATGATATTAGGTTATATACTGCATATATGTTTGCATTAATCTGTGGTTACTCTGTAAGCAACATGATTAAAGAGGCAAAACACCACTGATTATCACTGGTGTGTGTGATTTGTTTTGTGACGGACATGTCTAGGAAAATCCAAGGTGTTGATTGTGCTGATGTTCAGATGGTGTTTTTGTGGCATAATAATCACCATGCTAATTCGCTTTGTTTTTGTCTTATCTGTAGCCATAACCAGAAGACGACTACTTTCATACATCCAGTGACAGGCCAGATCTCTGCTGAGAATTCTGATTTCAGACTTCAGGACCAGTAAGTATTGTCTTTTGACATGACTAGGTCACTTCTTGTTTGGTTTTATTTATGTTCTGTCGCAAACTAGCAGCCCAGTTCTTGAGTTTGGTTTCTAATAACATAGATGAAATATTGAGACTTCATATACTTTTAAGTTGCTAAACAGCTCAGGCTGCTTGTCTCATGCTCCATGCATGTCAGCAAGGGCTTTTATTAAGCATGAATGAAGCATGAGTGAATTGCATATGGAACCAAAATTATCCCAGCAGCATTTTCTCTCAAAACTGTTTTTAAAGATTAAATGTAAGCCTGTAATGGGTACAAATAATAAATTGCAGGGTACATTTATCACATTTGACCCGATGAGCGTTTAAATAGTAACATTACCAACTATTAATTAAAAGCTATTAATAGACTTGTATCAGTAATTAAGTGATGCAAGTTGCATAATCAGATTACTTTTTTTTAAGTAACTAGTGATGTAATGCATTACTTTTTAATTTACAAGAAAATATCTATCTTTTTCAAATTAGTAATGCCAGTTCCTTTGTTTTCCCATTTATTGACTGGCAGCAAAGCTGAAAGGTTTGTTTGAGCTGAATCCTCTACTGTACAAATGTGAATTAGCATTTCTTTCAGATGGAGGCTTATTCATTTCACTTTTAGTGTCGAAGAGCTTTTACATTTGCCAAAAAAAGAAATGTCTTATGTTAAAAACAAAAAAGCAAGCCCAGCACCGATGAGAAAAACTAACGCAAAAGTAGCACAACGCATTACTTTCCACGAAAAGTAACTAATACAATTAGTTACTTTTTTAGGGAGTAACGCAATATTGTAATGCATTACTTTTAAAAGTAACTTTCCCCAACACTGGTAATTAAATAGGAGTATTTCCTATTTTGATATTATACACTACCATTCAAATATTTGGGGTCAGTAAGGTATTTTTTGAAAGAAATTAATACTTTTTTTCAGCAAGAATGCATTAAATTTATCAAACATGACAGTAAAGACTTTTACATTGTTACATAAAAAAATTACATTTCAAATGAATGCTGTTCTTTTTTGCTAAACTTGATTTTTATCAAAGAATCCTGGTTAAAACATATCACGATATTCATTAAGTAGCACAACTGTTATCAACACTGATTATAAGAAATGTTTCTTAGACACCAAATCAGCATATTAGATTGATTTCTGAAGGATTTATGTGGACTAATGGCTGCTGAAAATTCACAGAAATAGATTAAATTTGAAAAAATATATTAAAATAGAAAACAGTTATTTAATTATATTTTACAATATTACTGTTTTTACTATATTTTTATCAAATAAATGCAGGCTTGGTGAACTTAAGAGACTTTTTAAAAAGCATTTTAAAAATCAGTACCATCATACGGTTGTGATATATCATGCTAATGATCTATATGTTAGCAGATGCAGAGCTGGAAGGATACAGCTGACTTAAGTATCACATGTCTCCACTGGCATTTGCCAATAGTCTCACTCACTCAGATCCCCTCTTGCTGCTGTCAAGTTGTAACTTATATTATAGCTGTCTGTTTTCTCAAACATGCGCACAGGGCACTTGGGTTGTTATGCTCTTCAATAATGGTTTGTACAGGAAAATATGTCGAAATTCAGTGGTATTCCTTATCAGAGACAAACTTTGGGCTGTTTCATTTTATGCTGTTAAGAGATACATCAAAATCTTTCAGGTTATGTTAGGGAACCTCATAATAACGCTACACAGTCCAACAGCCTTAGTCCGAGAAGGATCTGCCATTAGAACATTGTTTCAACAGCTGCCCACCGGTCTTATCTAACCTGGATCTCTCTAAAAGCAGCTCATATTAGTGCATATATTTCAAAGACTGGGCCTCTCTTAGCGTCTGTCTGTGAGCAGGAGGCTGTATTCTCCTGCCACTTCCAAATGAATGCATTTCATTAACAGCTGTGTGGGTGCATGGGGCTTTCTGAGAACCGCAGGTAATGTGTCATTGGCTCTTAATGTATCAGCAGACCAGGCACATGCTGGAAAGATCTAATATGTGCTGTAGGGATCATATAATAACCTAACTACTATACATTAAGCAGAGTATGAGGATAGATTGTTCTGGAAGAACTTGTTCTCCTTTGATACTTTTATTGAAATATAATTGTGACTCAATTTTAAATTTTTGGTATAACTTTTTGGTAAACGGACTTTGGTGCAGAATAGGGTTGGGCCGATAGACGATGCCATTGTCCATCGCCGATGGCTGATACACATCACGATGTTGAGCCGACATCGTGATCCCCCCCCCATACCCCCCGCAATCCGCCGCATCCAAATACCATGTTCGGAAAGAAAATGACATGTATACGGAACCCCTAAAGGGAATAAATATGAGATGGGAGGAAAGTACATATTTTAATAATTTCTCTCGCAGTTATATCATTGGGTAATTATACAGTATATAAATAGTGGGCATCAGGGAGCCGCTATTATGCCTGGCATTGAAACTGCTTTTGAATGCACGAGCGCTTTTTAGTTTCACTTTCACTTTTAAGATTCGCGATCACACGTACTCTGTTTATACTATGGAGTGGCAGTACTTACCACACATTTTACAAGATTAGATGTTTGTCAGTGGTGCTCAGAATCTGCAATTCATTCTCAATCGTCCTCAGTCATCTCTCCTCCTTACTAGTGGTAAGTGGAATTTTATTTACTGTTATGTAACAGGCAACCATGGAGTGGCAGTACTTTCCACACATTTTACAAGATTAGATGTTTGTCAGTGGTGCTCAGAATCTGCAATTCATTCTCAATCGTCCTCAGTCATCTCTCCTCCTTACTAGTGGTAAGTGGAATTTTATTTACTGTTATGTAACAGGCAACCATTAGCAATCGTTTTCTCGTTTCGGGCACAACCCCAAACCCCCCCCTCCGCCGATGTCATCATCCATCGTGATGCTTCACTGTAGACATCGCCCGATGCCAATTTTGTAGACATCGCCCAACCCTAGTGCAGAACTCATTTTGCACTGTTTTTTACCACAGACATATATTATACTATTGCTTTTCTAAGTGATCATACAATTTTCTGGTGGAAAACATGCAGTAACATCTTATATTGACACATCTAATATATCATAGAGACTCAATATATCAGAGAGGACTCGTTTGGCTTGGGACAGTATACACAGACCCTGTATGGGGCCCCAGAGGCCCCTCAACATATCTAAGCATCAGAATATCCCAGTTTGATTTTGGTGTTATTTATGAACTATTATAATATTAGTTCATATTTTGACTTGACATCGCTGAATCAACAATGAACTGATTTAACTAATAAACTGACTGTTTTCTATTGTCCTCTTGCATTATCGGCACAGGTTTTTCCTATTTAACACTGTAAAGCTGCTTTAACACAATCTGTATTGTATAAAGCACTGTATAAATAAAGGTGACTTGACTTGAATAAGAATTTATTTTTATGTTTTCCGTTTTCTTTTTAGTAGTTTAAGTTTTAGTAATTTTATTATGTGCATTTGTCATTTTTATTTTATTTTATTTTATTATTATTATTATAATATATAAATTTCCAGTTAGCTTTAATATATTTTTATTTTAGTTTTTTTAATTTTAGTGCTTAAATTTATTTATTTCAGTTAGCTGCCAAGACGGAAAACAATTAATAGTTTTAGTTAACAATAACATAACTGCCATAGACAGTGAGTCACAGTGAGATTGTATCAGTTTATATAGCTTTTAAATTTTAGGCTAGCTTTAAACATCAATATTTTCATACCTAAAAGATTTCTAAACTTCAAAAGCAATGTTTTTAGAAATTTTGATCCTTTCATGTCAGTGCTGCACCATGCTGCTATACCGTGCTGATTCTTTCCACACCTTTACTAAGAGCCACTGAATAAAAGGTGCTAGAGAGATTTGAGTGCCCAAAGCCCACAGATTCTTCAAGTGTGCATATCTAGAAGGATGGTCTGTTTTTCTTTTTCTTTTGTATGTTGGCTCTTTGCATATCTGGCCATCTGTTCTAAGATTCTAAGTGTGAGAGCCGTGCTGTGAGGATTCCTGAACCATCTCCTTGCTGACTCTACCTCTTATATAAGGAGAATCTGATTAAAATTGATGAAAAAGAACAAACATATGTCATACAGGTTTATGTGAATGGTTTGGGTTATGGTTTGCCATAACTATAACACAGTGGCATTTTATGGTAGTGAGGTTTTGGGAGTAGAGTATAAGAATAGTTTGAAGAGGACAGAAATGATATATTTTGTCGCACTGTTCTTATGATTTGACAGTCCTCAAAGTCAGAGTATAATGACAGTTATGCAAAGTAAATCTTCCATTGTTGTTTAGGCAGTAGATTGTATTTACTAAATGTTGTGGTCCTTGTAGACAGTTTCCTTTGTAATTATGCCAGCTGGAATCAGTAGATGAGACATTTTATCTATAAGCACTCAGAAAAAGCTGCAATCTATGTATGGTTTTTTAGTCAGGGAGTGCTTTTGTGATAAAGGATAGAAAGAGATAGAACAGATTTAACATGCATTTGACATACATCTGAACAGATTTTAAAATACTGGGCATTATGCACTTGTTGACTTTGTAAATAGTTACAGTGGAAGAACTACTGGGCATCGTACACTAAACGGTTGAGGATCACACACTACCAGACTTTCAAGTCAGTCTGAACACAAGAAACTCACGCAGAAACACGTAGCTTATTGTTATAGTAGGAAGCACATGACAAATGAAGACAGTGTGTTCTAAAATCAGCTCAAAATATCACACTTGTTTGATATCCTCCATCTGGATGGAATCATAATCTGTAGCTAAAAAAAATCAGAGTCTGTGGCCATCAAACACTATGCAAATTTCTATGAAATCTGTCAGCTCAAATCTGCAAACTGGCTCTGACTTTCGGCAACTAGTGTCAACTTGTCCAGACTGAAAATCAGGGCAAAAAACTGGACAAATCTTGTGTAGAGTATTCTAGTCTTAAGATAAATTAATAGCAGTAAATTCAGTCTGCTCTGATTATTGTAATGTTGAAACTCATAGAGGACACTTTTGGTTCCTCTCGGACTGAAGAGGAGCCAAAACCAGTGGTTCTGTCCTAGTTTGCTGTCTGTGTTTCTTAGTTTTGATAACTGGGATATCATTTAAAAAAAATGTAAATGCATGGATCTCCTATAGGAATATTGATTACAGTTCAGAAGTTTGGGAATGTGTGTGTTTTTTTTTTTTTTTAAGAAATGTATACTTTTATTCAGCGTGGACGCATTAAATTCATCAAACGTGACAAAAAGACATTTATAATGTTACAAAAGATTTCTATTTCAAATTAATGCTGTTCTTTTGAATTTTATATTTATGAAAGTCCTGAAAAAAAGTTTAATGGTTTCAATGAAAATATTAAGCAGCACAACAGTATTCAACATTGATTAAAATAAGAAATGTTTCTTGTGCAACAAATCAGCATATTAGAATGATTTCTGAAGGATCATGTGACACTACAGACGGGAGTAATGGCTGCTGACAATTCACCTTTGCATCACAGGAATAAATTACATTATAAAATATATTTTATTTCATTTTATTTCATTTTATTACAGTTTTTCTGGATTTAGATCAAATAAATGCAGTCTTGGTAAGCATCAAGTCTTCTGTCAAAAACATTTTAAAAAATCCTACCGACCCCAACATTTTTAATAGTAGTGTATTCCTTTATTAAGATGCAGAAGATTTACTAAAAACAGTGAAAGTCACTGAAGACAGAGTCTGCAAAGCAATGGAAATTATCATTGCATCAGTTTGAGTTGCCATATGTGTCCTCTCTTTTTGAAGTTGGTTTAAAACAATGCTAGATTGGATTTACTTAAAGGGGTCATATGATGCGATTTCAATTTTTCCTTTCTCTTTGAAGTGTTACAAGCTCTTGGTGCATAAAGAAGATCTGTAAAGTTGCAAAGACTAAAGTCTCAAATCCAAAGAGATATTCTTTATAAAAGTTAAGAGTCAACCACGCCTACCTAAAACGGATCGTTCTAACATGCCCCCACATGTCTACGTCACGATGTGGGAAGATTTGCATAACACCGCACAAATGTTCACGCAAAGAAAGAAGGCGTAACTTTTATTCTCGCTGTAGTATTGTTGCTGCCGCCGCCATGTCGTGAAGGCACTGTGTGTTTCGTTGTGAAAGCGAAACTACTTTGTTTGGCCTTCCAAAAGAGGACGATATCCGCTTCGTCATGCCTGGAGCTGATCCGTGCTGGTCGCTGAGGAAATACATCAATACTGCGCTGT
>NW_015541011.1:199216-223890 GCF_001515605.1 Sinocyclocheilus anshuiensis | reverse complement strand
CAGGACACCGGCCCTCCAGGACCGAGTTTGGACAGCCCTGGCATAAACACATTGCATTACACCAAATACACAACATAATGTTCTTTTTAGCAACGGCATATGACCCCTTTAATGAACAGTGTGGAGAATATTAAAGCAATATTGATCAGCAGAATGTTTTAAGAGTGTTTGTCAGTTTGCATAAGTTCATAGCCCACCTGTTGACTGCCTGAGGGATTTCATTTGTCATCCAGGTCAGTGAGCATTTAAGGGAAAGTTCATTCTCTGTCTAATCGTGGGGAATTATACTTGACACATCACAGCAACTCTAATTTACTAAAAGCTTTTTGAAGTGAGCCTGTGATATTAAAAACATGTATCTCTAGTGTGAACAGAGCAGTACTGCATTAGAATGCTGTGTGACTGGTTGTCACTTTTGGTAGGAGCTTGTTTTCATATACGGTCTATAGCCATTAGCTTTACATAAATTGTAACTCCTACTGCCTGCATAGTCAGTCAGCTGATTACTAACAGTCATGGAACCTCATAAGTGACTGTGTTTTGCATTGGCAGCTACACACTAATAGCACTCTGTATGGCAGACCTAAAGGGATAGTTGACCCAAAATTGAAAATTCTGTCATCATACTCACCAGCATGCCGTTCCAAACCTGTATGCCTTTCTTCCTCTGTGCACAACAAAAGAAGATATTTTGAAGTATGTTGGTAACCAAACATTTTGGTTACCGTTGACCGTCATTCAAAACACTAAGGAGTGAAACACACTGTTCCCCTTTAGGAACTCGAGCTGCGTCGAGTCGCTTTGGGAACGCCCTTGCGTGACCGCGTTCTGAAGCACGTGTCAAATCAGTCCAATGAAGTAGCGAGACGTCCCGAGCGGGGTGACGTAAGCACCAGAAAGCATAAAGGTGCATCCGGCAGAGCGCAAACCAGCTTCTGCTCTTCAGTAGCGCTCTGTGTATGTGTCTGTCTATTTACTGTTGTCCGTCCGCACAAGCATATATATATATATATCAATCATGAAAAAATCTATATGGCGAGCGCTCCATTGGACTGATTTGACACGTGCTTCAGAACGCGGTCACGCAAGGGCGTTCCCAAAGTGACTCGACGCAGCGTCTCGTTCCCTCGGGGAACCATGGTTACATACGTAACCTAGAGACGTTTATCATGAATGTCACCATGCAGAGTTCCAGTCAGTTTTTAAGTGTTATGTTTTGCCACAGACATAACGTATCATATGCTAGCACTCAACTATACTATGACTAAGACTTCTGATTACATAGGAAGAGGATTTCACTTTTACACTGATGTGAAATTGTGGAAAACAACCTGAAATTCTAGCCATTGCTGTTTTCTTGCAGTTACAGTATGGTATGGCTAATTATGGGGAGTATGGGTTAACTTATTATACTCTCACTGTCGGGAGAAGAGTCTTTTTGCCTCGTTAGTAGCAACCATGTTTCATCCTTACATAATTATTTGTGTAACATTAATGTAGGGCTGCAGGATTTTTTAGAAAAAAAATAAACTAATTTTTCAGATAAATTTTGCGATTTAATTTTAATTAAACAGTTTAACAATTTAATTAAAATGTGTTCAGATTTAATTTCTTCTGCACAATTTGGTAAAAAAAATCAGTTGGGTCTGTCAAGCAATATAAATGTTTAATCTAATTAATTACATGATGTGCCGATTAGTTAATCTCAATTTTAGCTGAGAAATAACCCCTAATAAGTAATTTAAAGTCATTATTGTGTTAAATGAGAAAATGATTGAATAGACAAAAAAGTAGACAAAATGTAGCTTTAAAAAGAAATATTTTGATTCAGCATTGCATAAATAATGATAATAAATGGGTATTAATTCATTTTTTAATGAATATTGAAATATGAAATGGTTTTTAAAAATAAATAAAATGATACTTTACATATTAAAACCGCCAATAAGTTGTGGCAAGTCATTGTCTTAATGAGTGAGTCATTGAGTCAGTCATTCATTCAACCAATTTATTCAGAAACTAAACAATTGGCTGTCTTTATGAATGGGTCACCTAATCACTGGCTCATTCGTCTAGTTCAAAAACATGGATTCTTTCAAAACAACACTGTGTTTTGCTTGGAGATGCACAACAGTTCTGCTGTGGCTTTGTTTAGAACCGTTTTTTTTTTTTTCAAAGTTGAGCAAAACAGACAATATTGACAATATAGTTTTAAAATTTAACACAATATTAACCTATTTACTAACTATTTATTAACACAATATGGAACTATTGTATAAAATCAATATCACATGCTTGTGTGATATTACTAAACTATATCATATGATATAAATATAAAACAAAAACCCATAGGGGCATATAACTGCATTCTCATAGGCTACATCACATAGTCAGTCATCGTCTAGCATCATGTTTGTCAGCAACTGCGTTTTAACATGTTACTTTTTCCAAATTAATTGCACCAAATTAACATGTTAAATTAACAGCCCTAATAGCAATATGGCTATAAAACAATAATAATAATAATAATAATAATTATTATTATTATTATTATTATTATTATTTATCATGATTAAAATTATTATTATATTAGTAAATAAAAATATAAAAAAAGAAAAATGTATATTGTAATATTTCCACTGTAAAATTAAAATACTAATATCTATGGCTGTCTATCTATGGCTACATTTTCAAAAGTTAAACCAAGCTTTTATTTTGGTGAAAAACCTCAGAGACCTTAAAACTTATTTAACAGCCTCTTTATAAGCACGTTTCTTGACGAGTTTGGGAAGATCGTTGGAGCGTTGCATTTTCAAATGCAAGCTATAAGCTTTCCAAACTCAGAGCAGATGGAGAGATTTGTTCGTGTGGCGAAACAGTTACTGCTCTGAGAGACTGAAAACAATTCATCATAAGCTGCTCGCGTGTAAAAGGACACAGTGCTGTGCTTCATTCTGAAACACGCTGCAAATATATTTAAAGGGGTCATATGATGTTACTAAAAAGAATATTATTTTGTGTATTTGGTGTAATGAAATGTGTTTATGTGGTTTAAGGTTAAAAAAACATTATTTTCCACATACTGCACATTATTGTTTCTCCTCTATGCCCCGCCTTTCTGAAACGCGTCAATTTTTACAAAGCTCATCGGTCTGAAAAGCGAGGTGTGCTCTGATTGGCCAGCTATCTAGTGCGTTGTGATTGGCCGAATACCTCAAGCGTGTGACAGAAATATTACGCCCCTTACCATATTGTGATGCCCTGTCAGGCCGGAGCAACGAGACGAAAACATTAAAACCCATTATAAACGAGGCATTTGTTGCATCCAGTGGGGACATAATTACGGATTATAATGATTTATACATGTCATTGCATTGTTGCATCGCACCGCGTAAACATAAAACCATGTCTGCATTTGTCATCGGAGAAATGACAAACAACAAGCGCTACTCTACACTGCTCAAATCCTGCGTTTGAATCATCAGTGGCAAATTCTTTAATATAAAAAACGTACTTACAGTCATAACAGCAACATTGTAGTCTACTCTACCAGGATCAGGAAACAGCCCTCCATAAAATGCGCTGCACACATCTGAATATTTGGGTTGAACTGTTCTGGAACAGTGTTGTAAATACAACTTAACCACTGATTTCTAGTCATGTCCTCTTTTGGAAGGCCAAACAAAGTAGTTTCGCTTTCACAACGAAACACACAGCGTCACACATGGCGGGCTAGAGTGAGCAGAGGCGGGCGGGCTTGAGAACGGCGCGGCCAGCGGATTCGACGGAGTGGCCGGCGGGCTTGCAGCAACCACATGTGATGAGCCCGGGCTGGACTCCGCTTCGTCCACATTGAAAGCCGATCCGGCGATCCACAGCGCGAAGTTGATGTATTTTTCTTTCTTTGCGTGAACATTTGGGCGGCGTTATGCAAATCTTCCCACATCGTGACGTAGACATGTGGGGGCGTGTTAGAACGAGCCGTTTTAGGTAGGCGTGGTTGACTCAACTTTTATAAAGAATATCTCTTTGGATTTGAGACTTTAGTCTTTGCAACTTTACAGATCTTCTTTATGCACCAAGAGCTTGTATCACTTTAAAGAGAAAGGAAAAATTGAAATCGCATCATATGACCCCTTTAATTAAATTGCAGCCTTTGCTCGCACTAAGCCATATCACAATTTCGTTTTTAGTTTGATTCAATTGTGCAGCCTTAATGAAATGTGTTTAATGTAAAGCAGTTTAGCAGCGTAACAGACCCATCTCCGTGTTCTCCTCTGCAGGACTGGACGACACATGCTGAAGCAACCACAGACGACCACACGGCCCTCCAGCACCATTAGTGAGGCCTCGACTACCGTCACCTCTTCAACTCTGGACACCACTTCAGGCTCAAAGGTCAGTAAGAACCTGATCCTGTTGGACAGACAACAAAACTAGTCAAACGGAAAGAAAATAGACCTGATATTTTGTAGATAGAAGACTGTATGAGCAAGTTAGCTTGACAAGACTCCTGATGCTGATCATTCTCTATGCTTAGTTAGCATCTGTTCTGGTAATTAGAGTGTTTATTCCTCTGTGCTGAGGCATCAATTCCCTAGTGCTGGTGACACAAACACAGAGTGATCAGAACCCTTGACTAACATCTCTGAGCAGACAAAGAAGACCAATGAAATGGATTGCGATTCGTATTGTGAGTGATTTGTTGCATATCTGTATGCATTGTTTGGGATGTGATACACATGAGTTGAATAACATGCTTTTGCTTTTTTCCAGATATTTAAAGTGATAATCCACACAATAATTGCAATTCTGTTATTATTTAGGACAGTTCCAAACTTAAATATACTTTAATTTAATTTCTGTTTAAACTCGTATGTCATGTATTTAAATATAATGTAAGTACAACTTTGTAATGATGAAGTTGCATTTTAGTACATTGAAATATATTAACTTGAAATGTCATATCAGATAACACACTACAGTAAAAATTATAATCATGAACTTTACAAGTTTTTTAGTATCTTATTCAACATAAAAATAAGTGTACTTCTTTAAAACATGACAAAATCTTAATAAAGCAACGATTTAAAATGTACTTAAAAATGAAACTTTTTATTTGACATTATTACAAAGTCAAAGTCAAAGTGCACTTTTTAAAGTGTTCTCAAGTGTGTTAGGAAAACAGTTGTGAAAGTGTTCTTCTTTTACAATACCTTTTATTTCATTTATATTATATTATCTGCATGTACAGTTTTTAAATAAATATATATACTTTTAAGATTTAAGCTACACTACCAGTACACATTCAGTGCAATTAAACTCTCACACAAGGGCTTTTTCCACAAGGGGTATTTTTTTAGTGGAACACAAAAGTAGAAATTTTTGAAGAATATTTATACAGATCATAGTGACCCATATGTAAATTATTATTATTTTTTTAATTCTGGCTGCAAAAGCCAGATATGCACAAGTATAAATAGAAGTGAAGATTAGAAGAAAAAATGACTTTGATTAGAGGTCGACCGATATGGGTTTTTCACTTGCTGATGCCGATATTTAGAAATCAGGGCAGCCGATGGCCGATATATGATGCCGATTTTTTTGGCCGATATTTTTGCCGATTTTCTTTTTTTTTTTTTTTCTTCATCTCATAAAAGTGAGTTTGAGTAAATAGTAAATGATTATTGCAGGGGACAAGATAGTAATAGTAGTAGTAGCCTAATTCAGAGTAATAATACATGGCTCAAAACTTAAGCACCTTCTCAAAACAGTTCTGAAGCATACTTTTTGTTTATGTTTGCTGACAGACACCAGTGTTTCCCACAGACTTGCAAATGCAAATTAATTCTCCGCCAGCAGGAGGCGCTGTTGGAGCGGGAAATATAGCGGTTTCCCTGGTAACGGCTGTAATCTAATAAGCACTACGCTCACAGTCACAAACGCTACTTTTATCAGGCATTACAGGAAAGACAAAACGAAAATGACATCGAAGCGTTGCTGAAGACAGTCGGTTCTTTTCAAAGATACATTCATATAAAAACATCCGCGCTGCATTTTAATTTTGAAACGTGCAGTGCTCAGTTTATTCAACGAAGTATAAGCCTTTTGGGAAATCTATTTATGGTGGTGACGAGCCGCCACAAATAACTCAATGTATGGGAAACACTGGACACTGCTATAAGTCAAATGGCCAAGTGATAACAAAAATAAAAGAGTTCACACATATTACACAGCCCGCTGCTCATAACTGCTTAGAGTGCACTGGCCACGAGCGATGACATCGTGGATGCTATTGTCGGACCTACACACACATTTCATGAGGAAAGCTATCGGGCATGTTATAATCAGCCAAGAAGTTTCGTCTGAATTGCATGTGTTTCTACTTTCACATGCAAATGACTTGTTGCACTTATGAATATGATAACTTTCCGGCATCAATTCTAGTAGGGTAAAACGTAATTACTCTTTCAAAACGGTCTGTTTTGCCCTGCCATCATTAGCTGAAGCTGTGTGTGAACAAGAAGCGGCTGCAGAGTGTGAGTTGCTCCGTCTCGCACGCAACCAGAGAGAGATTCTCTGACATTCCGCAACAACACTTAGCTGCCTGCAGATGCGCCTGCCTATAAATCGGCCTACTTTGCAGCACAATCGGCCGATGCCGATTAATTAAAAAATGCCGAAAATCGTCCGATTAATCGGCCAGCCGATCAATAGGTCGACCTCTAACTTTGATTGTAGCTTGTACCTCATGCAAAACATGGACCATTTTATGACACTTTTTAGGATACCTTTTTCTTTTTCTTTTTGGAACATTACAGATACAGACACGGTCACTGGTGTATAGAACGAGTGTGAGAGGGACTGAATAATTGCAGAATTTTCATTTCGTTATTCCTTAAAAACTTCAATTAAAAATATATTTTAAACCATTTGTGAATCTTGTATCCCTCACATCACATATGCTTGACATGGATTATTCACATTGATCTAAAAAGCTAGACCTTTGCAATACAAAAACAGCAGTTGTATGAAGCTTATCGTTTTATAACGGAGGCCTTGGTAATATTATAATCATATCATCATCTTATGTTACCTCACAGAATGCGGGCGACTGCCATAGTTTATTAAAGAGCCGCCAAAGAATGCAGCAGCAGGAACGCTGCCTGTGTCATCTCCTGCCTGCGTTTGGACTGTTCTAGATGAATGAGTGCTTGTAGCTCTTGTCGTTGGCAGCGACAGCGTGCAGTGGTGATGTATTAGCCGTATGAGTGCTCTGGCATGTGTGAGTGGCGGGCAGCATGTAGGCTTACGTTGCTTTGCCCACAGAATGCCAGCGGATGGTGTGTAAGATCAGCTATGCACCCCTGGCAGATGGTCCAGACTAATAGGTGATGAATGAGCTTTCAATCCCCCAGTCATCTTCAGTTTATGTATGTGTGTGTGTGTGTGTGTGTGTGTGTGATATAGGGATCCAAGTCCAGTGGAAGGGTCCATAGCTTTGGCAAACGGGATCATGCCATAAAGCGGAATCCCAGTGTTCCTGTAGTGGTACGTGGATGGCTCTACAAACAGGTAAGAGGATTTGACCAATGCTTGTTTATTGGTTAACCAAACTTTTGCTTTCAAAGTATACTTTACATGACAAGTTTTCAGCCTTTACAGACCCAAGAAGCCAGATTGTCTCAGTAACACTTTATAATGTATTTGATTTATATCACCTTTCAAATGTTTGGAGTCAGTAGGAATTTTTTTTTTATATATATATATTTAAAAAAAAAAAGTATACTTTTATTCAGCAAGAATGCATTAAATTGACCAAAAGTAAAAAAAAAAAAAATTCTGTTACTAATAAATGCTGCATCACGGTTTTCAGAGAAATATTAAGCAGCACAACCATTTCAGCAATGGTAATAATAAATGTTTCTTGAGTGCCAAATCAGCATATTAGAAAGATTTCTAAAAGATCATGTGACACTGAAGACTAGAGTAATTTTTGCCATCACATGAGTAAATTTTATTTTAAAATATTTTAAAATAGAAAACAATTATTATAAATTGCAACAATATTTCACAATATTACTATTTTTACTGTATTTTTGATCAAATAAATGCAGCCTTGATGTGCATAAGAGACTTCTTTTAAAACTTTCATATGTTAGTTTACTTTAACGAATATTAGTATTACATAATGCTTAACAGATCATCAGTTAGAAGGTTATAGCTAGAAATTAGTTATTAAAAAAATCAGTTTTATACCCTGGAGGTTCTTCAGGGACATTCATGGACCCCTAGTTGAAATTTCTAGTCTTTTAGTCTTTCTAGACCAAATCATTCAAATTGGACGGACCAGAAAGATCAAAACTTCAATTTTATGAAGTTTGAAACCATTTTGTTTGACCACAAATCTGAATATTGGGGAAATGTGTCTTCCTAAACATCAGTAGTTGTGACACAGCATTTTTGGGCATCACAGGAACTTTTGAACAGTTGAAATGCGTATTTTGAGCTTTTAAACACATCATAAATGCGGTCTAGGTAGGCAGCTCATTTGGCTTTTCTTTTGTCTTTTTCAGTTATTCAGACACAAACACACATGCACACATGGGTCTTTCACGGCGTGAAAACATCAGGAGTGTATTTACATGGATAGTTTTTGATAATAGGCTTTGAAAAAACTCTTTAACTGGAAGTGAAACGGTGCTGTCAAGGGGAAGTGCTGCGAATTGCATGTTTGAAGTCTGTTTGAAGTGCTGTCTTTCCCCATCAGATGTCTTCACCTGCCTGAGTGTGTGTGTGTTTTCCCATCAGTGTTTGTGTTGCTTTGTACTTTCAGGACAGCTCAGGGATGCGGCTGTGGAAGAGAAAATGGTTTGTTCTAGCTGATTATTGCCTCTTCTACTATAAAGGTGGGTGGCTCTAGCAAACATCAAACAGAATCACATTTACACAGGGAAGCTTATAGTACCTGTTAACATTTCTCCCAGATAATGATTATTTGCATTATTTTGTTTGTAATAGCATGTTGGTCACTAAGTCCTAATTCTACTAATTGTACTTTCAATCTTTTAGCTATGTACTGTCCCCAGAGTTTAACATGATATATTTAGCAAACTCTAAGAGTAGTTTATTCAGGGAAATTAACATGATTTTTTTCGGTTGCTCATATCTATGCAGTTTCTTGGATCACACCAACTTGCTATTTCAGCTGACTCAAACCTTGTTTGTGTTATTATAAAGATTTTAAATCAGTTTAAGTTATTGTTATTATATATTGTTATTAGGTAAGTGAAGATAAAGAAAAATAAAGCAGTAAAAAAAATTCTATATTTGAAAGATATATTTCAAATATAGAATATAGATATATATATTTTTTCAGCATTGTCATGTGGAAAAATTCTCAGCAATGCAGGGAATGAGGAGATGGTAGCATCATTCAGGTTTCAGGGTTTCATACTACAGTACATCACACAATGGTGTGTGAGTTCATGACAGCATTGATAAAGCACAACTCCCTCATATGTGACCCTGGAGCACAAAACCAGTCTTAAGTCGCTGGGGTATATTTGTAGAAATAGCCAAAAATACATTGTATGGGTCAAAATTATTGATTTTTCTTTTATGCCAAAAATCATTAGGATATTAAGTAAAGATCATGTTCCATGAAGATATTTTGTAAATTTCCTACTGTAAATATATTAAAACTTAATTTTTGATTAGTAATATGCATTACTAAGAACTTCATTTGGACAACTTTAAAGGCGATTTTCTCAATATTTTGATTTTCTTTTGCACCCTAAGATTCCAGATTTTCAAATAGTTGTATCTCGGCCAAATATTGTCCTATCCTAACAAACCATACATCAATGGAAAGCTTATTTATTCAGCTTTCAGATGATGTATAAATCTCAATTTCGAAAAATTGACCCTTATGGCTAGTTTTGTGTAAAACATCCCTATGTAAAAACTTAATGACCTTCGAACTTCACTGTGGGAATCAGGCACAAGTCAACGATTGACTTGGTCACATGAGACCAGTGTATGGATTCCCATAGGCCTTTGAAAAGGCTAAATGAGTTTATTGTGCTTTGGCTACAGTAGGTAGTTCCGGTACGGATAAACAACATTGCATTTCATTTCTGCATATTGCATCTTACTGTGTTGTCATACTGTGTACTCTTATTCCAGTTTTTACTGGCTCTGAGACATTTGCTTGGTATTTCTCCTGTTCTTCTTCTAGCAAAAAAACACTCATCACGAAATGAAAGCTTAAAGTAAAGGCCTGATTATTTCAGGGACCTTGTCGCAAGTCCGTTGTTTTTGAATTTCTTTTAAAACCATGATTTGGTATTCCTTTTGTATCACTGTCCACTTTTGTGCAAAGGAATATGCCTCCTGACAGTTCTCTCCAAAGTTTTTCCATTGTTGTCAGCATTATGCCTGAGAATGAATGAACTTGCACCAGAAAATGTAAATGTTTTTCTTTTTTGTAACTTCTAAGAGGTTGTACTTAACATTTTGATAAGAAATCACTTTAAGAAAATCTTATTTCCCTGAATAATTTTGACATGCTTCTTTAGTAACTGATCAATCAGACTCTCTGGAAAATTTGTTAAGTGTCAGAGGTGGTGTACTCATTTTTTAGTTCACTTTTTAGTTTATGAAAGTACACTTTGTAGTATACTCTCAGTAAACTATCAGTTTAATATAGTTTTGTACTAGAAGTATACTTGTAAGGTTTCTTCAAGTTTTTCTGTATACTTGTCAGTATAAGCCAAGTATACTTAAGTATAAATTTAAGTATATCTCTGATAAGTACAAAAAAACTGAAAAGTATACTGAAAGTATACTCTTATTTTTAGATTAAAAGAAGTATACTAATAGTACAGTTGAATAAACCTCTATTTGGTGAGGGAGAGCTACATTATAAGAATAGTTCACCCCAAAAAAAGAAGATAATTCTGTCATTATATACTCACCCTCATGTCATTCCAAACCCTTATGCTCTTATTTTATTCATGCAATACAGTAGAATGAATTGTTACACAGCTCACCATACAGCTTATAGTAACTTTGTGTGAAAAACAGACTAAATTTAAGTTGTTAATCATTGATATTCTGATATATTCATATTATTCATAGAACTATATTCTGATATTAACAAAAATGACTAAATATATTCTTGTTTGAAATCATGCATTATTTATTTCTTGTCTGACATCAAATATCAGATCTACTTTCTTTCACCATTTGAAGCTTGTCAATGCATGTTTACTTATTTCCCCCGTCTGGTCATAATGGGATGTAATCCGTCCTCATTTTCCAGTCAGTCTGCTCTTCTCTGCCTCAGACCCCCAGCTCTCTGCTCACTCAAATGAAAGAGTCACCTGCCTCGGTTTGGAATCTCTCCTTCAAACAACCTAGAAGTATTTTTAACCCATTACTTCCTAATCCAGCCACCCATATTGTTTGTCAACCCACCACTCAATCTCTGTCTCAGACAAACCCACACATAAACACACTCTCACTCCCACACACACTAGCGTTCCACTGGAAAGAAATGGTCAGGGCGGAACAAGGAGGCAGAATGAGGCTGAACTTAAATGTGTGAAATGTGGTGTGAGAAACACAGGTCAGAGAGAATCGCATGCCAGGAAGGAAGAGAGAGTGAGAAAGACACCACGTCAAAACCAGACTGGTTGCTCAATTGGGTTGTTTTTTCCCCACAGACAGTCGTGAAGAGTCGGTGCTGGGGAGCATTCCTCTGCCCAGCTACACTATCGCTCCTGTGGGACCTGAAGATCACATTAGCCGAAAATATGCCTTCAAGGTAAGATTATTTTGACACAGATAGCAACACTTTTAAAAGAATTATAAAAGCTATTCACATTAAATTTGCAACCCTTAACTGTATGCTATGCAACAGTGTTTACATAGAAGGTATGCCTTAAAGGGACAGTTCACCCAAAAATGAACCTTTTTTTGTCATTTACTGTGGAACACAAAATTCTTTTTTTATGAATGTACTTTAGTGGTCATTCTTTTAAATACAAAAGGAACCATTCGACTTTGTTATCCACTTTTTGTGTTTTTGACACAGAACCAATAGTTCTCTCCAAAACATTTTTTAATGATGATGTAAATGATGAGAGGATTTTCATTTTCATGGGTGACTCTATAATTGTCCCAAGCAACCGATTAACCAAAGTAGCTATGTACTTATCACGAAATGAGCCTCTTCAGGGTAAAACAGGTCCTAAACTCCCTGTCACAATTTATATTTGGAATAATGACTGTAGATACTGTAAATGCTCATTCATCTCATTTTCCTTGCACTAGCTGCATCCTCTTCCCTAGTCAGCTGTGTCTTACTGTTTTGTCATGTGCAACTGCTGATTTTAAAGTCACTTTGAGTCACTCCCTGCTGTTATGAATATGCATGCTTCATTATCTTGCATGGCTTCAGCCCTGTGTATAGAACGCAGACAGAAATGAACCATTCAGTGCACTATCAATATTTTCATACCATTTAGAATACATTTTCCCCATGAAGGCCGTCTATTTGTATATAACCAATTACACAAGCTGTTTTTATACATATACAGCTCTTCTTTTTTGGTGCTTCTCTATGTGCGAGTGTTTTTGTAGGCGAAGACTAGTTCATGCGGTTTCATCCCCTGCAGCTTGTGTGGTTCATTGTTGTCCTCATGAGGTTCATGACACAGAGTGAATGTATGGGTCTGTTCTCATCCTGAGGGTAACAAGGTTACATAACCAGTCTACGTCTCTCTACTCAACTCCTTCCTGCCCCTGTTCTCAAAGCTGGAGAGAGATTTTTCAACGCGGGAGCGGAAAGAGACAACATTCCAGTTTTCAAGAAGAAGATCTTAACGCTTAATGGTTTAAAGTACACGTTGATCTCAGTTTGCACTTTGCAGCACTCCTCTTTCACTTTCCTCCCTTAACGGATAGTTTTACACAGCCTACGGTGTCACATCATTCTCCACAACTGTTGGCGAGGAGCTAGTAGTTGTATCACACTCTATTTAGAGGGTTACGGATCATTTGCCATAAGCTTCACACAAGAGAGAATGTTTACCTTGGTATCTGGATGTAGATTTTTGGTATTGAGTGACTCAGATGGGCAGCAATGAGTCTGTAATCTGTACTAATCCTCTATGAAAAAGAAGGCTTACCGCGGTGAATTCTGCTCAGCCAGCAAACTCACCCCACATGCTGGTAGATAGACACGGCCGAGTGCCAGAGTGCGTTTCACTGATTCTGCGATGAACTTCTAGATATCGGTACGAATGTGGGAAAGACCCAGGCTACTGAGCTCATCAAACTTCGGCTTTATTTCTGTTATGGCTTCTAACTGTGGGCATTTGTGCTTTGTGTTGCGGGCTGTTTTGTGGTCTGGCATTGTGTTTTGTGCTCTTTTTTGCTGCTGTTTGTTTCTGTCACCCGCTCATCTTGACGGTGCTGACAGTCCTTAAATGATACTGACAATTTCCCAGTACGTGTACATATCCTAAACAGGAAAAGCTTGTAGGTGTTGGTTCAGGTGACCAGTCATTGTCCTTTATTTGCTGAACTATGTCTTTCCTCTGTTCCCATTGGTGGGCTTCCTGCCTGTGATGAGTGACTGACAGTCCAGAAAGGCTCTGAGACACATTCAGCATCATCCATAAATAGGTAAAATTTTAACTCTACAGTTTCTCTACCTTAACCTCTGGCATGTGCAAACTCTTTGAGAATGTTTGTGACCTTTCTCACTGACATTATTTCCTCTTTTTGAGATGTGATGTGGGAAATTATTCTATTCAGAAAACAATAACCAGCAGACATTTAAGCAGTCTTAGGATATAGCTGTTTTTTTTAATTTTTTTATTTGCATATGAGACCTTGAGGAAACTGCATGTATCAGGTAATATTGTAATGTTTGGATTAGTTTACTGGGTCGGGGTTGCCACGGTTATTTCCAGACCAAGAAAAGTCATGGAAATAAATGGAATATGGAACATTGACACACTAAACTTAGTTATATCCTATATGTACATAGGATCATGCATGTACATATATTTATTGTGTTTACTTTCAAGTTGCTTGCAATAAACAGTTTTATTTTAGCCGCTTTTCCACTGTCAGGCCAAACTGTACTCATTGCTTAACCATTTGATTCTGTGCCTATCCAGCCAAGCTTGTACAGATATGGTTTCAGTTTCCACTGTAGGGCTGATAACCGAGCTCGTAACACTTACGCAAGTGTTTACATACAGTATGAGATGTAAATAGTGACCACTTGATGGAGAATTTCAAACAAATGACCAATCCTGAGTGATCACTACACGCATTCTACAAGCACAGTTCAGTTCCAGGTCGAGAACAGTGTGTAATCGAGTCAAACCAAGTGGAAATGTGAATGTAACCGTTCCTTACTGTTCTTAGAACCATTTGGCCCAATGGTGGAAAAGCCATTGGGCTTTTCATACCTAAAACACATCAGGAGAAGCATTTACATAATCATATGAATGCAAATACAGAATCTAACCATTAATTGAATTCAAATAGATTCTCATTGTGAACTGGACTGAACAGAATAGTTCTAAATTTGCAAAAATCGTTATTGAATCGTATCAAAAATCTATGAATCCTGAATTGAATCAATTCACACCCCTAACAGAGATATTTAACATATACCTTTCTAGAGAATACTAAATTTTGACTACTGTATCATCAAGACATGTATATTGTGCAGTGGAATCAGTTCAGTTGTAAGCCAATAGAGCTGTTAAATAAAAGCTCTCTTTACCAGGGCACTGCGTTCTTATAATGGATCGTGGATGACATAAGAGAGCATGCTTTTAATGAAAGGCCTGGTTAATCTAAAAGCATCTTCAAATAGTCCTACATGCTGCAGGGTGCCAAAAAGAAAGGAAGCTGCATGCTATTGTTAGCTCTTTGTTTTGTCTCCTGTGTGTACACAGCTGTGTTTTTGTGTGCACATACAGTAATTTTGCCTGTTGGATCATACTAATAAGTTATGATTTAATCTGATCTGAATTATGATTTAATATCACATAGAATTAAACTTTTGGTTAGCTAAGTTTAGCTTAGTTTTTCAACAATGTAAAAATCTTTACTGACATTTTTGATCAATTTAATGTGTTTTTGCTGAATAGCAATGATAAAAAAAACTTTCTGACCCTAAACTTTTGAAGTGCAGATGGAACATTTTCTGTGTGCATACAGGTGCATCTCAATAAATTAGAATGTCGTGGAAAAGTTCATTTATTTCAGTAATTCAACTCAAATTGTGAAACTCGTGTATTAAATAAATTCAATGCACACAGACTGAAGTAGTTTAAGTCTTTGGTTCTTTTAATTGTGATGATTTTGGCACTCACCAGACCTGAACCCCATAGAGAATCTATGGGGTATTGTCAAGAGGAAAATGAGAAACAAGAGACCAAAAAATGCAGATGAGCTGAAGGCCACTGTCAAAGAAACCTGGGCTTCCATTCCACCTCAGCAGTGCCACAAACTGATCACCTCCATGCCACGCTGAATTGAGGCAGTAATTAAAGCAAAAGGAGCCCCTACCAAGTATTGAGTACATGTACAGTAAATGAACATACTTTCCAGAAGGCCAACAATTCACTAAAAATGTTTTTTTTATTGGTCTTATGAAGTATTCTAATTTGTTGAGATAGTGAATTGGTGGGTTTTTGTTAAATGTGAGCCAAAATCATCACAATTAAAAGAACCAAAGACTTAAACTACTTCAGTCTGTGTGCATTGAATTTATTTAATACACGAGTTTTACAATTTGAGTTGAATTACTGAAATAAATGAACTTTTCCACGATGAATTTATTGAGATGCACCTGTACATAAAAAAAAAAAAAATGATGGCCAATTCTGATTTATCTTTCTTAACTTAACATTATATAATGGATTTTATCTGTTCTCAGACATTCTGCTGAAGTTAAAGTAATAGTTCACCCCAAAATTTTTATTTTGTCATCATACTCTCCCTCATGTCATTCCAAACGTGTATGACTTTTTGTCTTTCATGGAACACAAATAGAAGTGTTTTCAATAATTATTCACACAGCTTTTTCTCATACAGGGAAATCACACAGTGACTAGAGTCTGTACAGCTAAATGTAATTATAAAAGCAGTCCATATGACATGTGCACTGTATTCCAAGTCTTCTGAGGTTATTGGGCAAAAAGCTGAAGTCATTATCCACTGAAAACTGCCTTAGGCCATGTGAATGACACCAGATGCTATGACAGGATTTTTTCAACTTACATTTCTGTCTTTTTGTCACATAACGCTTAAGAAGGCTTGGAATGGACTAGTTGCATGGATTAGTTTTATTGTGCATTTTTGTTCCTTATGGTACAGCCCTTGGTCACTGTATACACTTGTAAGGAAAACAGCAGCATGCACATTCATCAGAATGCCGCTTTGTGTGTTCTGTGTAAGAACGACTGGTTCACTGGTTTGAAATGGCATGAATATTAATAAAATAAAGACACTAATTTTATTTAAAAACATGAGTCTCATTTGTCTGAAGAAATTAGATAGGGATTACTTCAGTGGATGTTTTAGCTGGGTATTTATCATCTAGTCATCTGAAGTGGTCCAGGCCCCCTGTATGATTCAAACCGATCAGCCATCTGTCTGCGTTTTACAGCCTCATTGCAGAGCTTTCCCTCAGTGGACCATTAAAACACAGGCAGCAGCTTAGCACCTCACTGCTTGCCTTTAATGAGCTAGTCATGTAAACACGCGTGTCTTCATACGATGTATTTTGTGTTGTGCTTTCTGCTCACACTTAGAGAGAAAAGAAATGAATTGGTGAAGAAACGAGACTGGATGTCTCTAATGAACCATAATTGTCTCTTTGTTTTGTTTTACGTAATCGAATGCAGCGCAAGTTACTCTCTCTCTGAATCTATTTTTAATGAGGAAATTGCAGGCTGAGTTCATGTTAATTAAAACAGTGTCTGTGCTGTTTTGTTGAATGGCAGTTTGCCTGTGTGTTTTATTTTAGTTATACGTAAGTAAAAAGGAAAAAATATATTATATTATATTATATTATATTATGTTATGTTATGTTATGTTATGTTATATTATATTTTATAAATTCATATTCAATAACTTGCAATTTGTGCAACACTGATGTGATGCTACCGAAATTATAACATTTAAATTATAACTTATTCATAGTTGTTGTCTTTATATAAATAAACTTGTCTTTGAAAATATTTTATGACATATTATTATTTATTATAGTATGTTCAAAGCCATACTTTCTTTGCTTTACTTTTTAATGACTTTACTTTTAATTAATTAATTAATTTATATATATACTTAATATAACACAGGGGTAAAATATATTAAATTTATTATGTTTTACTATATTTTATTATATTTTTACCTTGTATATTATATTATATTATATTAATTAGTAGCATATAATTTGTGCAACACAGAAACTGTGATAACATAAACATAACAGTAGTAGTCTTTATATAAATAAACTTGTCTCTTCTAATACCATATGACTTTTTTATCACTTATTTTAATATTTGCAAACGTGTACTGTCTTCGCTTTACTTTTATTGGGTGGTGTGCTTATTGTAACAAATCTGACCTTTGGTCTAGTCGTCTGTCCTTCATGCTGATTCATATCGTTGTTCCTGTATCTATTATGTATTACCTAACTGAAAAGTTATTTAAATCGGTGTGTATATGTGTTTCTTATCACAGTTTGGCCTTGGCTTGATCGGCATTTGCTCCTTTATTCATTCTGACTTCCTGTGTCTCATCAGTATGTCCGCTGTGTTGTATTCCTCCACGCTTCTAATTATCATGCTGAAATCTCAGATGCTCCTCTGGCCAATACTTATCTGCTGATGCAGTGTTTCTCCTTTTCCCAGGGCTGGACTGATTTTAGTGCTTTCTCTCTTGCAGGCTACACACACAGGGATGCGCTCCTACATTTACAAACAAAGCTCTGTGATTGGCTCGCAGGCGGAGCACACTGGGATGAGGACGTACTATTTCAGTGCGGACACACAGGAGGACATGAATGGCTGGGTCAGGGCCATGAACCAGGCTGCACTGATGCAAACCCATACAGTGAAGAGGTCAGTGAGTCACGAAACTTTTCAAAAACATTTTCTTAACCAGTATTGTGTTTTTTATGGCCAGGAAAAACATCTAAATGTCATTCAAACAAGAATTTACTTAAGGTTGTTTCACAGAATACATATTTGACATTTGTTTTGTATCAACAAATTCTTTTTTGTCTTGTTTTAAACATTAATCTCATAACATTTAGAGCTAAATTTAAGATTTACTGTATGTGTGCGAATTGCATGTAAAGTTTCCATCCATGTGAATTACACAGTTTTGGCATAATCTAATAAACTATAAGTGATGCTTAATTGTCAGGCATGCATAACTGAAATGGGTAACATTTCTCCAAAAGTACTAATAAATTTAATCAGGTTTATATATTTATAATCAATAAATCCAGTTTGTTTCAATCTCATACATTTTAACTAACTGAAGATTGCCCGTTCCACATCTAGCCATATTTTAACCATGTTCATACTTTTGAACTGAATAAATGTAGCTGTTTTCACAATGAACAGATTTATGTTGATTCTAAGAAAAAAAAGAAGAAAAAAGAAAATAGTATTAAACTATTGTCATGCCATTATGTTTTTGAGTGCAGAACTCGTACTTGTTTCATATATGTATGACTGACAAAGATGCATCCCATTTTATTAGTTTATTCATTTAAATTAGTTTAAATCTGTATAAAACAAATAGAAGGAAATTTTATATGCAATTCAAATAAAAAATAAAAACATGAAATAAAAAGTGCTGATTTAGTTATACGTTTTTCTTAATTTTTCTATATTTTAATCTAAAAATGTGAATTTTGTGTGATTAAATGTTCATTTGCAGCTGTTTTCTCAAGTGTTTGTTAAATAGTGTATGTGTTTGTGTTTAAAGTGTACTGTCAAATGCAGTGTGTGTCAAGGGACGTTGTGAGTCTGTGAGTGTTTGTCGGGTGTCAGTCTTGTTGATTGACAGCGAGGCCGCAGTGTATCTTGCTCTGCCAGTGCAGAAGACCAGACGGGTACTGAGCAGTGACTCAGCTTTCTATCTCTCTGTTCTCTGGGCTGGCCTCACTTCTTTGAGACAGTCACAGAGCCCAAACTCAGCTCAGATGTGGACTGAGTACTCGAATAGTCAAAATGACAAAATACTTATCCCTAGTTCAGATACTATAAACATGAATAGGAATAGTCTGGAGTCGCACTTTTTTAAAATACGGTCAATCCCAAACACTGACTGTGTGAACATAGGCTGCATAAACATGTATATGGTTTAACCATCTCTCAAGACCATCAGTGCACTCTTTTGACATGTGTAATGCATGTCGCCCAATTTCAGCCATAAAAGATTGAATAGTTAGCTGTCACTGCTGGTGATGTTGTTAACCAAGGCACCAAATTGGGATCACGGTAAGATCTTTGAGTTGTCATAGCAGCCCAACACTAATGAGACTAGTGTCAGCTTGAGCTGGCAGTCAGCGAGGCAGAAAATTAGACTGTGATAGTCCAAGATAAAAACGCCATTCTGAGTCATTTCTTTTCATAGAGTGGTTTTCATTCTCATAGATGCCCTTATGTTTGTGTTTTCCCTTTCTCCTTTGCCAGAGTTGTTTTGCGAATACCATTGTTTGGTGATTTGAAAGGAATCAGTCATGCATACGCCTTGCCGTTTCATGTCCTACTGTAGGAATGTGGGATTCATATTTTCGGAGAATCTCTGTAGGCTTTGTTTTGGTCCAGCCTATTTGCACATGTGGCTATTTGTGCAAATACTCTGAGTAAATTATCTGCAATACGCCCACGAAGTACACATGCACTTTGTTCAATTGCACAAACCTCTTAGTTCCCTTTATTTGGGTAAATCATAGTTGACCAGTTTGAACACCTTTGAGAAGAAGTGCGCTAAAACGTACAAGTAAATGGGTACTTGTACAGTACTTCAAATCTTACAAGTATATAAAAATACTGTACATCTAGATAATATAATATTAATATAGGCCACTTAACTGTACTTACAGAGTACACTTTCACACACTTTGTAAAAGTATTGTACTTTGTCAAATGTTAAATTAAATGTTTTCCTTTTAAGTAAATTTTTAAATAATTGTTTTAAAGGCACACTATGTAAGATTTTTTTATTAAAATATCCAAAAACCATGAACATGATTTCTGCTCGAGCCCCGTCGGATTGCATCGGCTGTGGGGATGAAGACAACAGCTCCCATGATTCCACACTCAGTCACAGCGTCATCTAACTACGCCTTTGTTTCTTTGTTTATTTTGAATACGCGCCCTCCAGCGGCAAAAATGACATATTGTGCCTTTAATCATTCTTTGTCATGCATTATACAGTAAAAGTACATTTATTTTGATGTTAACTAACATATTGAAGCACATAAAGTACTTTATTATAATTTTAACTGTAGTGTTACTTGATGTTGCATTTCAATTTTAATATTTTATTTATTTACTACATTTTAAATGTACTAAATTGCAGCTTCATTATTACAAATGTGTAAATACAAATATATTTAAATCCATGACATGCACGTTAATAGAAATTACGTTATATTTTAGTCTGTAAAATATAATTAATGCTTGTTGGTATATTGGGCAGTACACTTTCACCATATTTCAAAGACAATAGAAGTAATTATCCAATTACATATAATTAAGTACTACTTTAGTGGGATAAAAAGCACTCTAAAGTTCAGCATATTGCATTTATTATAAATTTAAACTATAATACATTTTCATATAATTGCAATTAACATGCAATTAAGTGTCTGAAAAAGTATGTTCTTTTATTATTTCCATGAAGTGCTTTTTTTTTTAAAGTATGCTAAAGTATACTTTTTTCTCACAAGGGAATGAATCATATCTAAATATTAGAATAAATGCATCTCTTCTCAATCAGTACCCAAACAATTACATCTCTATACCATAGATATTATCAGGCCTAAAGGAACATCTTTTCATGTTAAAATGCAGATGGAGATTTGGCTGTTGTAGACTTTGAGTGTGTCTGAATGCAAAGAGCCACTGGAGGCTATTTCTTTTTAGTCTGTGCAGCTTGGATATTATTAGTCTGACTGTAGAGTGAGCTCCAGTAGAGATAGCCAAGCTCCCAGTGGCCATGTCTTCTCCAAATGTAGATTCACTCAGGGCCTGATTTAATCATGTCACATTTAGACTGCTATATATGGACGATTTGAAGCTGGAATTAATTTTACGTGGTGGTACTGAATCATTTTTCATTCCACAGTTCTTGTTTGAAGAAACCAAGCAAAGTGTATTTGCAAAGTTCAACAGACTATTTAGTGCTCATTGTGGCAGTAAGGCTTTGCTTCTAACTGATACTTAAGCATTACATTTACCTCTGCAGAGCAATCACATGACTTTGATATTAACTAGATTTTACATTTTCATAAGAAAATGTGTGGCGCTTGTGCAAAACTCACTTCTACAATGCTAGATTCTTGTAGGCTTTTGGTTGCTACGTAGTTGGGTGTTGCTATGTGGTTGCTACGGTTTTCTGAGAGGTAACAGGACATTTCTATGCGACAGAATGGTGTTTTGAGTGTTTTTAGTGAGTTGCAATGCAGTTGCTAGGGTGTTGTGGGTGGTTGCCAGGGCATTACTATGCAGCTGCTAAGGCGTTGTGCATGTTTATAGTGGGTTGATATGAAGTTATGGGCAGTTGTCAAGGCTGTAGAGTTGGTTAATCATTGTTGTTTTTTTTCAGCTACAAAGGTATATTGTGTGTTTTTAAACAGGTTGCTATGTAGTTTCTAGGGTGGGTGGGTGGTTGCTAGCGAGTTAGTATGTGGCTGCTAAAGTGTTCTGAGTGTTTTGGTCGGGTTCCTATGCAGTTGGTAAGGTGGGTGGTTGCCAGGATGTTATTATGCCAGGGGTGTTTTTGGCAGGTGGCTATGCAGTTGTTGGGGTGTTGTGGGTAGTTGCCAAGGCATTACTAGTATGCAGCTACTAAAGTGTTCTAAATTTTTTAGAGGGTTTGCTCTGCAGTTGCAGGTGGTTGCCAGCACCAGCTAAGGAATTCTTAGTGTTTTTGGTGGGTTGCTATGCACTTGCTATTGTGGGTAACCACCCAGGGTGTTGTTATGCAGCTGCTAAAGTGTTCTGAGTGTTTTTAGTGAGTTGCTGGGTGTTGTGGATGGTTGCCAGGGCATTACTATGGAGGTGCTAAAGTGTTGTGAGTGTTTTTAGCAGGTTGCTATGCAGCTGCTAGTTTGTTATGGGTGGTTGCCAGGGCAGCTGCTAAGATGTTCTGAGTATTTTTAATGGGTTAATATGCAGTTGCTAGCGTATTGTGGGTGGTTGCCAGGGCATTACTACTGTGTTTAGCTGCTAAGGAGTTCTGATTGTTTTTGGTGGGTTGCTATGCTGGGTGGTTGTCGCTGCTGAAGTATTCGGAGTGTTTTTAGTGGGTTGCTGGGTGTTGTGGATGGTTGCCAGGGCATTACTCTTTAGCTGATAAGAAGTTCTGAATGTTTTTAGCAGGTTGCTATGCAGTTGCTAGTTTGTTATGGGTGGTTGCCAGGGCAGCTGTTAAGATGTTCTGAGTATTTTTAGTGGGTTAATATGCAGTTGCTAGCGTGTTGTGTGTGGTTGCCAGGGCGTTACTACTGTGTGTAGCTGCTAAGGAGTTCTGATTGTTTTTGGTGGGTTGCTATGCAGTTGCTATGGTGGGTGGTTGTCGCTGGTAAAGTGTTCGGAGTGTTTTTTGTGGGTTGCTGTGTGGTTGCTGGAGTATTGTGAAGTGTTGTGTAAAACGTGAATCCTGGAGCTTAACGAGACTAGAGTTGTGAATCTAAATAAGACAGTTTACAGTTATTGATATATTTAGTTTCATGAGCAGATTCCCTCACGTGTGAAGGCTGGGTTACTGTATGGTCCAGACTCCATGCTGTGGAATGGTGTTAATCTAACAGACCTGACATGTGATCCAGCAGCATGATAAAAGTATCATATAATAGACTCATAAAACCTCACTGACCTTTGCACGTCATGTTTTTGCCACACAGAGACGAGTCGGATCATCCAGACCAAGTGAACATTTCCGAGAAACTCAAGCAGCAGGCTGTTCCTCAGACCAACCACATCAACAGCTTCGTGATTCCAGAACCCAAAGTCATCCAAAGTGACAGGCTGCAGGAGGAGAAGCAGGAAGGATTTGTTGGAGAAGTGGAGATTAGGGTTGCTCCAAGAGAGATGGAGCAGGCGAGGGGTAAATCTCCAGCGAGCAGGATAGTGGAGGTGGAGGTTTTAGCTCCAGGGTCAGCACCGGAATCCCAAGTTCCCTCTCGAGCTCCTTCCAGGGCTGTCTCGACCCCGCCAGTGCTGAGGAACGGTACACCCACAGAGCAGAACGGCATGCCTGGGTATCAGAGGGGGCCTACACCTTCTTCTCAAACTCCTGTTCAGGTTCAGAGGAGGAGTGCACTGGAGCAGGTGGAGAACTGGGTCAAAGTACAGAAGGAAGAAAGCCAGGGGTGAGCGTACACATCTGTCGCATATTTTTACTACGGCTAAATTCAGATTAGTATACTTTTCTTACTATTTCTGCCATGTAATGATAGGGCATAAGTAGTTGGAGTAGTATGGTGGTATGCTTCTCCGAATTCAGTCACAGACACACTGTACAGAGAGTAGTTAGAAGAGTTAGATGTTACTGTGAAGAGTCATGGGATGTATCGCCCCCAAGTGGTTGAAAGCTTACTAAATCATCATCACAGTAAACAGCACCCCAATATTTAGTTTGTCAAGTAGACATGAAATGCCATTCACAATTCATTTTACGTTTGTGTGAATTTTAACAAGACAAGTCTTGCACTTTTCTGTTTTAAGCATCTGGATGTGTTTGAGTTGTGAAAATTGGAAAGGTTGGAAAAAATATTTGATGAAAAGACATTTTATGTTCTTTAGAATAAAATACAGCAAACCCTCAGTAAGACTAGGGCTGTTCAATAAAATAAATACACTGCGATTTAAAAGTTATGGTTCAGTAAGATTTATTTATTTATGTGAATGTTGAAAGGCTTTTTTTTTCCAGCTAGGATGCATTAAATAGATTAAAATTATTGACAGTAAAGACATTTATAATGTTACAAAAGTTTCATAAAATAAATGTTATTTTCAACTTTCTTTTTATTAAAGAATCCTGAAAAAATATAATAATAATATAATAAATATAAAAAATAAAAATATAATAATAATAAGAAGAAATGTTTCTGGAGCACCAAATCAGCATATTAAAATGATTTCTAAAGGATAATGTAACACTGAAGACTGGAGTAATGACGGTTGAAAATTCAGCTTTGCCACCACAGGAATAAATTAAATTTTTATTTACATTTCTTTATTCATTTACATTTCTATTTTAATATATTAAAATAAAAAGACAGTTATTTAAAATTGTAGTAATATTTCAGTTTTACTGTTTTTACTGTATTTTTAACCACTAATTGTAGCCTTGGTGAGCATAAAAGACTTCTTTCAATAAAAATT